>NW_028135082.1:0-123000 GCF_964662115.1 Mustela nivalis
GATCCATTGCTTTGGTTTCCAGGCATCTCTCCTCAGAGCCTGGATTTCAAAAGCAGCATATAGCTGTTTCTTGATTCACCCATCAGAAAAAATCTCATCGACACATGGGAAACTTGCACGTTGGAGCTGTGTCAAAGCCCCTGTTTAGGAGAACCCTTTAGGGCCCCAGTGCCACCGCTTCATTCCAAGGTCTCCATAGACACAAAAGCACATTAGGACCCATCACCAGGGGTGTCCATTTCAACTCAGCGTCCTCGGTTGCTCCCCACAGATCCAGGAGATCTAACCTGTCTTGTTGCTAGGAGACAATTGGAATGCGAGGTGGGATACGCAGCCATCCATCCTTAGAACCCTGCTCAGAATCATTGGCCTGGAGCCAAGCAACAGGTCTCAATTGACCTGCAGAAGACTCTCTTCTGTTTGGAGCTTCTCATAACTCCCATCGTGGGAAAACCCCCATGGCCTCGTGATACCCCCCCCCCCAATTCATGAAGGGGCCATCAGGGACAGAAACTCCAACCTGAGCGATCGTCTGATCCTCGCCCTGACTTCAGATGCACGAGATCTCTATTCAGGTCTGTAGATTGTGCCTGCCATGGCCTCACCCAGAAACCTAAGCCTAGCTTGTGTTCTCAGACTTTTGTCGTCAGACTACTGGCCCACAAGCCCACCAGTTTGGCAATCCAGAACTACAATGCAGCACTCTGCCGGCCCTCCAGTAGAAAAACATTGTCCTCTGGTTCTACCCAGTAACCCCAAATGAGGATCAACCTGCACCGACCTTGGCATTACCCCAAATACATAGGCTGACCAGGGCACTAATGCCCTTTCTGACACAGTCTGAGCCTGGACTCCCTGGCCCGTCCCAGACAGCTGGCCGCACACTGAGCACATCGAGCCTCCGTGGCCTTAGGTCGTCATCTCTTCCCAACCTCGGTTTCCAGGTTTCAGAACCTAGACCTTATCTCCAATAACTGCCCAAGGTTGAAGGTGATGCAGAAATCAGAACTCCTTTCCCATGGCAAGAAACCTTGTGGTTGGCATGTTGTCCAACTTTCAGTGTCGTTGAAACCAGTGGCCCATGAGGCCCCGCCCATGCTCGTGGGCCACATTGGTTACAAACACACATTGTGACCCTCAGGCTGAGCCCAGTCCTCAAGTAAGGCCACTCAGTGGCTGGATGAAAGGATAGCATATTGGGCTTGCCATGCCCCTAGGCCCCAATTTTTAACCATAGTGCGTGTTGTCTCTTCAGTCTTCCCCACGGCTTGGCTTTGGAATTCCTCTTTTGGTGGGACACCTGAGGTAACAAAACTGAAATGAGTCCTCCCATCCCACAGATTGACGAAAAGCAATTGGGAATCGGGCCAAATCCTCAGAGAGGAAGATTCGTCCATGGCCCATGAGGCCTCCACGACATTCCACGGCCATCACTGACACAAAATCCAGAGACAAAAGCCTGAGCAATCGCCACAGACTCGCACTTTCTTCATATCCTGTGAGTTCTTCTCATGGTTTGTAGATCGGGCCTGCCATACCTACGTCCCCAAACCTAAGCTGAGTTTGTGTTTTCAGACTCCTGTCCTCAAAGTCTTGGGCCACACACCCTCCAGGCTGATCCCCTGGAGCCACACATTAGGACTGTGCCTACCAATCCATGGGAATTCTGCCCATTCCATCGTCCAAAATCGTACAAATTAGGAGAAACCTCCAACGACCCTTAGGCCATCCCTATAGTGTGGGTCACCCGGAACAAACAAGTGGTGTCTGACACCAGCTGATAATCGACCTCCACTCATACCATTGATGGATGTCACCAGAGAAGAAGATTGAACCAGACAGGACCCTAGGCCATAATAGGATCCATTGCTATGGGTTACAGGCATGTGTCCTCAAAAGCCTGATTCCAATACGAGCATAGGGGTTTTCCTGAGGCACCCATCAGAACTCATCTCGTCTCCACAAGGAAACCTGTGCATGGGAGCCATGTCCAAAGCTTAGGAAAGTACTTCAGGTTGCCGGTGCCACCGCCCCATTCCAAGGCCCTCATAGACACAAAAACACATTAGGACACATCCTCAGGAAAGTCCATTTCAACTCAGCCACCGAGGTTGCTCCAGCAGAGCCATCAGATCTAAACTGTCTTGTTGCTAGGAGACAATTGGAATGCGAGGCGGGCTTCCCAGGCATCCATCCGCGAACGGTGCTCTGGAGTCATTCCATATGGGATGTCCTGGAGCTGTCCAACAGGTCTCAATTGTCCGGAAGAAGGAATCCTGGAAGGGGGCATCCCACAACTCCCAACGTGGGAAAAACTCAATGGCCTCGAGATTCCGCTCCCTTCATGAAGCGGCCGTCATGCTCAGAAACTCCCACCTGAGCCAACGTCTGATCCTCGCCCTGACTTCAGATGCATGAGATATTGGTTCAGATCTGCAGGGGGTACCTGCCGTGCCCTCGCCCTGAAACCCAAGTCTAGCTTGTCTTCTCAGACTTCCATCTTCACACTCCTGGCCCCGAAGCCCTCACGTTTGGCAATTCCGGACCCACAATGCCGCACTCTGCCTGCCCTCTAGAAAAAAAATTATTGCCTCATGAGCTGCCCAGGCACCATAAATGAGGGTAAACCTACACAGCACTCGACTTTACCCAAATTATATAGTCTAACCTGGGCACTAATGCACTGTCGAACACATCCTGAGCCCGGACCTCCTGACCAACACCCAGAAAGCTGACCGCACACTGAGCACATGAAAACCTCCATGGCGTTAGGTCATCATCTCTTCCCTACCTAAGTTTTCAGGTTTCAGAACCGAGACCTTATCTCCAATCACTGCTCAGGGGTGAGTGTGATGCAGAAATCAGAACTCTTCCTTACCCATGGCAAGAACCCTTGTGGTTGGCACGTTGTCCAGCGTTCAGTGTAGGAGAAACCAGCATTCACCCTGAGGCCCTGCCCATTCTTGAGTGCGACGAGGGCATACACACGCAATGTGACCCTCAGCATGAGTCCTGTCCTCTAGTAAGTCCTCTCCTTGGCTGGACCATTAGATGTCATAATGGGCTTGACATGTCCCTAGGCCCCAATTTTTAACCAGATTTTTGATTGTCCAGTCGCCCCTCCCCAGGGCTCTACTCTGGAATCCCTCATTTGGTGGGACACCTGAGGTTAAAAAAGAAAACAACAACAACAACAAAAAAAAAAAAGAAAAACGGACTTCTTCAAGACCACAAAATGACCCCAAACTCTTTGGACGGGGCCAAACCACCAGAGAGTAAGACTCGTCCATTTCATGAAGTCACCCAAAAATTCCACGACCATGAGTGACACGATATCCAGAGACAAAACTTGAGCAGGAGCCTCACACTCGTCCTTCTTTCAAATCCAGAAGAGTTCTCCTCATGGTCTGTAGATCAGTCCTGCCATACCTATGACCCGAAACATAAGCCGAGTTTGTGTTTTCAGACAACTGTCCAAACAGCCCTGGCCTACACAACCTACAGGCTCAGGCCCCTGGAGCCAAACCTGAGGACTGTACTTGCCCTCTCCAAGGGAATTGTGTGTGCCCATTCCAATGGCCACAACCCTTCTAATAGGATAAACCTCCAAAGTCCCTGATCCATCTCAATAGTGGTGGCTTCCCAGGAAAAACAGGGGCAATCTGAGCCCAAATGAGCCCCTACCTGCACTCAGACCCATAGACAGATGTCCTCAGAGGTAAAAAGGAAAGAACAGGCCCCTAGGCACTAATCAGATCCATTGCTTTGGTTTCCAGGCATCTCTCCTCAGAGGCCTGGATTTCAAAAGCAGCATATAGCTGTTTCTTGACACACCCATCATAAAACATCTCATCTACACATGAAAACTTGCACGTTGGAGCTGTGTCAAAGCCTCTGTTTAGTAGAACTCTTTAGGGCCCAAGTGCCACCGCTTCATTCCAAGGTCTCCTTAGACACAAAAGCACATTATGACCCATGCCCAGGGGTGTCCAATTCAATGCAGCGTCCTCGGTTACTCCCCACAGATCCACGAGATCTAACCTGTCTTGTTGCTAGGAGACAATTGGAATGCGAGGTGGGCTACCCAGCCATCCATCCTTAGAACCCTGCTCAGAATCATTGGCCTGGAGCCAAACAACAGGTCTCAATTGTCCTGCAGAAGACTCTCTGCAGTTTGGAGTTTCTCACAACTCCCATCGTGGGAAAACCCCCATGGCTTCCTGATGCCCCCCCCCATTCATGAAGGGGCCATCAGGGACAGAAACTCCAACCTGAGCGATCGTCTGATCCTCGCCCTGACTTCAGATGCACGAGATCTCGATTCAGGGCTGTAGATTGTGCGTGCCATGGCCTCACCCAGAAACCTAAGCCTAGCTTGTGTTCTCAGACTTTTGTCGTCAGACTACTGGCCCACAAGCCCTCCAGTTTGGCAATCCAGAACTACAATGCAGCACTCTGCCTGCCCTCCAGATAAAAAACATTGTCCTCTGGGGCTAACCAGTAACCCCAAATGAGGATCAACCTGCACCGACCTTGGCTGTACCCCAAATACATAGGCTGACCAGGGCACTAATGCCCTTTCTGACACAGCCTGAGCCTGGACCCCTGGCCACTCCCAGACAGCTGGCCGCACACTGAGCACATCGAGCCCCCATGGCCTTAGGTCGTCATCTCTTCCCAACTTCGGTTTCCAGGTTTCAGAACCTAGACCTTATCTCCAATCACTGCCCAGGTTGAAGGTGATGCAGACATCAGAACTCCTTCACCATGGCAAGAAACCATGTGGTTGGCATGTTGTCAAACGTTCAGTGTCGTTGAAACCAGTGTTGCCCATGAGGCACCGCCCATGCTCGTGGGCCACATTGGTTACAAACACACATTGTGACCCTCAGGCTGAGCCCAGTCCTCAAGTAAGGCCACTCAGTGGCTGGATGAAAGGATAGCATATTGGGCTTGCCATGCCCCTAGGCCCCAATTTTTAACCATAGTGCGTGTTGTCTCTTCAGTCTTCCCCACGGCTTGGCTTTGGCATTCCTCTTTTGGTGGGACACCTGAGGTAACAAAACTGAAATGAGTCCTCCCATCCCACAGATTGACGAAAAGCAATTGGGAATCTGGCCAAATCCTCAGAGAGGAAGATTCGTCCATGGCCCATAAGGCCTCCCCGACATTCCAAGGCCATCGCTGATACAAAATCCAGAGACAAAAGCCTGAGCAAGCGCCTCAGACTCGCACTTTCTTCATATCCTGAAGAGTTCTTCTCATGGTTTGTAGATCGGGCCTGCCATACCTACGTCCCCAAACCTAAGCTGAGTTTGTGTTTTCAGACTTCTGTCCTCAAAGTCTTGGGCCACACACTCTCCAGGCTGGGACCCTGGAGCCACACATTAGGACTGTGCCTACCAATCCATGGGAATTCTGCCCATTCCATGGTCCATAATCTTACAAATTAGGAGAAACCTCCAAAGTTCCTAAGGCTATCCCAATAGATTTGGTCGCCCGGAACAAACAAGGGCTGTCTGACACCAGCTGATAATCGTCCTCCACTCATACCATAGATGGATGTCCCCAGAGAAGAAGATTGAACCAGACAGGACCCTAGGCCATAATAGGATCCATTGCTTTGGGTTACAGGCATGTGTCCTCAAAAGCCTGATTCCAATACGAGCATTGGGGTTTTTCTGTGGCTCCCATCAGAACTCATCTCGTCTCCACAAGGAAACCTGTGCATGGGAGCCATGTCCAAAGCTTAGGAGAGAACTTCAGATTCCCGGTGCCACCGCCCCATTCCAAGGCCCTCATGGACACAAAAACACATTAGGACACATCCTCAGGAAAGTCCATTTCAAGTCAGCCACCCCGGTTGACCAGGCAGAGCCATCAGATCTAAACTGTCTTGTTGCTAGGAGACAATTGGAATGCGAGGCGGGCTTCCCAGGCATCCATCCGCGAACGGTGCTCTGGAGTCATTCTATATGGGATGTCCTGGAGCTGTTTAACAAGTCTCAATTGTCCGGAAGAAGGAATCCTTGAAGGGGGCATCCCACAACTCCCAACGTGGGAAAACCTCAATGGCTTCGAGATTCCGCTCCCTTCCTGAAGCGTCCATCATGCACAGAAAATCCAACCTGAGCCAACGTCGGATCCTCGCCCTGACTTCAGATGCATGAGATATTGGTTCAGATCTGCAGGGGGTACCTGCCGTGACCTCGCCCTGAAACCCAAGTCTAGCTTGTCTTCTCAGACTTCTGTCCTCACACTCCTGGCCCCGAAGCCCTCGAGTTTGGCAATTCCGGACCCATAATGCAGCACTGTGCCTGCCCTCTAGAAAAAAAAATTATTGCCTCATGAGCTACCCAGGCACCTTAAATGAGGGTAAACCTACACAGCACTCGACTTTACCCAAATTATATAGTCTAACCTGGGCACTAATGCACTGTCGAACACAACCTGAGCCCGGAACTCCTGACCAACACCCAGAAAGCTGAACGCACACTGAGCACATAAAACCCGCCATGGCCTTAGGTCATCATCTCTTCCCTACCTCAGTTTTCAGGCTTCAGAACCGAGACCTTATCTCCAATCACTGCCCAGGTGTGAGTGTGATGCAGAAATCAGAAATCCTCCTTACCCATGGCAAGAACCCTTGTGGTTGGCACGTTGTCCAACGTTCAGTGTAGGAGAAACCAGCATTCACCCTGAGGCCCTGCCCATTCTTGAGTGCGACGAGGGCATACACACGCATTGTGACCCTCAGCATGAGTCCTCTCCTCTAGTAAGTCCTCTCATTGGCTGGACCATTAGATGTCATAATGGGCTTGACATGTTCCTAGGCCCCAATTTTTAACCAGATTTCTGATTGTCCAGTCGCCCCTCCCCAGGGCTCTACTCTGGAATCCCTCATTTGGTGGGACACCTGAGGTTAAAAAAGAAAACAACAACAACAAAAAAAAAAAAAACGGACTTCTTCCAGCCCACAGAATGACCCCAAACTCTTTGGACGGGGCCAAACCACCAGAGAGTAAGAATCGTCCATTTCCCATGAAGTCACCCAGAAATTCCACGACCATGAGTGACACGATATCCAGAGACAAAAACTTGAGCAGGAGCCTCACACTCGCCCTTCTTTCAAATCCAGAAGAGTTCTCCTCATGGTCTGTAGATCAGTCCTGCCATACCTATGACCCGAAACATAATCCGAGTTTGTGTTTTCAGACAACTGTCCAAACAGCCCTGGCTTACACAACCTACAGGCTCAGGCCCCTGGAGCCAAACCTGAGGACTGTACTTGCCCTCTCCAAGGGAATTGTGTGTGCCCATTCCAATGGCCACAACCCTTCTAATAGTATAAACCTCCAAAGTCCCTGATCCATCTCAATAGTGGTGGCTTCCCAGGAAAAACAGGGGCAATCTGAGCCCTTCAGAGCACCTACCTGCACTCAGACACATAGACAGATGTGCCCAGAGGTAAAAAGGAAAGAACAGGCCCCTAGGCACTAATCAGATCCATTGCTTTGGTTTCCAGGCATCTCTCCTCAGAGGCCTGGATTTCAAAAGCAGCATATAGCTGTTTGTTGACTCACCCAACAGAAATCATCTCATCTACACATGGGAAACTTGCACGTTGGAGCTGTGTCAAAGCCTCTGTTTAGTAGAACTCTTAAGGGCCCAAGTGCCACCGCTTCATTCCAAGGTCTCCTTAGACACAAAAGCACATTAGGACCCATGCCCAGGGGTGTCCATTTCAATGCAGCGTCCTCGGTTACTCCCCACAGATCCAGGAGATCTAACCTGTCTTGTTGCTAGGAGACAATTGGAATGCGAGGTGGGCTACCCAGCCATCCATCCTTAGAACCCTGCTCAGAATCATTGGCCTGGAGCCAAACAACAGGTCTCAATTGTCCTGCAGAAGACTCTCTGCAGTTTGGAGCTTCTCACATCTCCCATCGTGGGAAAACCCCCATGGCCTGGTGATCCCCCCCATTCATGAAGGAGCCTTCAGGGACAGAAACTCCAACCTGAGCGATCGTCTGATCCTCGCCCTGACTTCAGATGCACGAGATCTCGATTCAGGTCTGTAGATTGTGCCTGCCATGGCCTCACCCAGAAACCTAAGCCTAGGTTGTTTTCTCAGACTTTTGTCGTCAGACTACTGGCCCACAAGCCCTCCAGTTTGGCAATCCAGAACTACAATGCAGCACTCTGCCTGCCCTCCAGATAAAAAAAACATTGTCCTCTGGGGCTAACCAGTAACCCCAAATGAGGATCAACCTGCACCGACCTTGGCTGTACCCCAAATACATAGGCTGACCAGGGCACTAATGCCCTTTCTGACACAGTCTGAGCCTGGACGCCTGGCCCCTCCCAGACAGCTGGCCGCACACTGAGCACATTGAGCCGCCATGGCCTTAGGTTGTCATCTCTTCCCAACCTCGGTTTCCATGTTTCAGAACCTAGAATTTATCTCCAATCACTGCCCACGCTGAAGGTGATGCAGAAATCAGAACTCCTTCCCCATGGCAAGAAACCTTGTGGTTGGCATGTTGTCCAACGTTCAGTGTCGTTGAAACCAGTGTGGCCCATGAGGCCCCGCCCATGCTCGCAGGCCACATTGCTCACAAACACACATTGTGACCCTCAGGCTGAGCCCAGTCCTGAAGTAAGGCCACTCAGTGGCTGGATGAAGAGATAGCATATTGGGCTTGCCATGCCCCTAGGCCCCAATTTTTAACCATAGTTCGGGTTGTCCCTTCAGTCTTCCCCACGGCTTGGCTTTGGAATTCCTCTTTTGGTGGGACACCTGAGGTAACAAAACTGAAATGAGTCATCCCATCCCACAGATTGACAAAAAGCAATTGGAAATCGGGCCTAATCCTAAGAGAGGAAGATTTGTCCATGGCCCATGAGGCCTCCCCGACATTCCACGGCCATCGCTGATACAAAATCCAGAGAAAAAAGCCTGAGCAAGTGCCTCAGACTCGCACTTTCTTCATATCCTGAAGAGTTCTTCTCATGTTTTGTCGATCGGGCCTGCCATACCTACATCCCCAAACCTAAGCTGAGTTTGTGTTTTAAGACTTCTGTCCTCAAAGTCTTGGGCCACACACTCTCCAGGCTGGGACCCTGGAGCCAAACATTAGGACTGTGCCTACCAATCCATGGGAATTCTGCCCATTCCATGGTCCATAATCGTACAAATTAGGAGAAACCTCCAAAGTCCCTAAGGCCATCCCAATAGTGTAGGTCGCCCGGAACAAACAAGGGCTGTCTGACACCAGCTGATAATCGACCTCCACTCATACCATAGGTGGATGTCCCCAGAGAAGAAGATTGAACCAGACAGGACCCTAGGCCATAATAGGATCCATTGCTTTGGGTTACAGGCATGTGTCCTCTAAAGCCTGATTCCAATACGAGCATAGGGGTTTTCCTGAGGCACCCATCAGAACTCATCTCGTCTCCACAAGGAAACCTGTGCATGGGAGCCATGTCCAAAGCTTAGGAGAGAACTTCAGATTCCCGGTGCCACCGCCCCATTCCAAGGCCCTCATGGACACAAAAACACATTAGGACACATCCTCAGGAAAGTCCATTTCAACTCAGCCACCCAGGTTGCTCCCGCAGAGCCATCAGATCTAAACTGTCTTGTTGCTAGGAGACAATTGGAATGCGAGGTGGGCTTCTCAGGCATCCATCCGCGAACGGTGCTCTGGAGTCATTCCATATGGGATGTCCTGGAGCTGTCCAACAGGTCTCAATTGTCCCGCAGAAGGAATCCTTGAAGGGGGCATCCCACAACTCCCAACGTGGGAAAACCTCAATGGCCTCGAGATTCCGCTCCCTTCATGAAGCGTCCATCATGCACAGAAAATCCAACCTGAGCCAACGTCTGATCCTCGCCCTGACTTCAGATGCATAAGATATTGGTTCAGATCTGCAGGGGGTACCTGCCGTGACCTCGCCCTGAAACCGAAGTCTAGCTTGTCTTCTCAGACTTCTGTCCTCACACTCCTGGCCCCGAAGCCCTCAAGTTTGGCAATTCCGGCCCCACAATGCAGCACTGTGCCTGCCCTCTAGAAAAAAAATTATTGCCTCATGAGCTACCCAGGCACCTTAAATGATGGTAAACCTACACAGCACTCGACTTTACCCAAATTATATAGTCTAACCTGGGCACTAATGCACTGTCGAACACAACCTGAGCCCGGAACTCCTGACCAACACCCAGAGCTGACCGCACTCTGAGCACATAAAACCCGCCATGGCCTTAGGTCATCATCTCTTCCCTACCTCAGTTTTCAGGCTTCAGAACCGAGACTTTATCTCCAATCACTGCCCAGGTGTGAGTGTGATGCAGAAATCAGAACTCCTCCTTACCCATGGCAAGAACCCTTGTGGTTGGCACGTTGTCCAACGTTCAGTGTAGGAGAAACCAGCATTCACCCTGAGGCCCTGCCCATTCTTGAATGCGACGAGGGAATACACACGCATTGTGACCCTCAGCATGAGTCCTCTCCTCTAGTAAGTCCTCTCATTGGCTGGACCATTAGATGACATAATGGGCTTGACATGTTCCTAGGCCCCAATTTTTAACCAGATTTCTGATTGTCCAGTCGCCCCTCCCCAGGGCTCTACTCTGGAATCCCTCATTTGGTGGGACACCTGAGGTTAAAAAAGAAAACAAAAAAAAAAAAAATACTTCTTCCAGCCCACAGAATGACCCCAAACTCTTTGGACGGGGCCAAACCACCAGAGAGTAAGACTCGTCCATTTCCCATGAAGTCACCCAGAAATTCCACGACCATGAGTGACACGATATCCAGAGACAAAAACTTGAGCAGGAGCCTCACACTCGCCCTTCTTTCAAATCCAGAAGAGTTCTCCTCATGGTCTGTAGATCAGTCCTGCCATACTTATGACCCGAAACATAAGCCGAGTTTGTGTTTTCAGACAACTGTCCAAACAGCCCTGGCCTACACAACCTACAGGCTAAGGCCCCTGGAGCCAAACCTGAGGACTGTACTTGCCCTCTCCAAGGGAATTGTGTGTGCCCATTCCAATGGACACAACACTTCTAATAGGATAAACCTCCAAAGTCCCTGATCCATCTCAATAGTGGTGGCTTCCCAGGAAAAACAGGGGCAATCTGAGCACTACAGAGCACCTCCCTGCACTCAGACCCATAGACAGATGTCCCCAGAGGTAAAAAGGAAAGAACAGGCCCCTAGGCAGTAATCAGATCCATTGCTTTCGTTTCCAGGCATCTCTCCTCAGAAGCCTGGAATTCAAAAGCAGCATATAGCTGTTTCTTGACTCATCCAACAGAAAACATCTCATCTAAATATGGGATACTTGCACGTTGGAGCTGTGTCAAAGCCTCTCTTTAGTAGAACTCTTTAGGGCCCAAGTGCCACCGCTTCATTCCAAGGTCTCCTTAGACACAAAAGCACATTAGGAACCATGCCCAGGGGTGTCCATTTTAATGCAGCGTCCTCGGTTGCTCCCCACAGATCCAGGAGATCTAACCTGTCTTGTTGCTAGGAGACAATTGGAATGCGAGGTGGGCTACCCAGCCATCCATCCTAGAACCCTACTCAGAATCATTGGCCTGGAGCCAAACAACAGGTCTCAATTGTCCTGCAGAAGACTCTCTGCAGTTTGGAGCTTCTCACAACTCCCATCGTGGGAAAACCCCCATGGCCTCGTGATCCCCCCCCCATTCATGAAGGGGCCATCATGGACAGAAACTACAACCTGAGCGATCGTCTGATCCTCGCCCTGACTTCAGATGCATGAGATCTCGATTCAGGTCTGTAGATTGTGCCTGCCATGGCCTCACCCAGAAACCTAAGCCTAGCTTGTGTTCTCAAACTTTTGTCGTCAGACTACTGGCCCACAAGCCCTCCAGTTTGGCAATCCAGAACTACAATGCAGCAATCTGCCTGCCCTCCAGAAGAAAAACATTGTCCTCTGGGGCTACCCAGTAACCCCAAATGAGGATCAACCTGCACCGACCTTGGCTGTACCCCAAATACATAGGCTGACCAGGGCACTAATGCCCTTTCTGACACAGCCTGAGCCTGGACTCCCTGGCCCGTCCCAGACAGCTGGCCGCACACTGAGCACATCGAGCCGCCATGGCCTTAGGTCGTCATCTCTTCCCAACCTCGGATTTCAGGCTTTAGATTCTAGACCTTACCTCCAATCACTGCCCAGGGTTGAACGGGATGCAGAAAGCAGAACTCCTTCCCCATGGCAAGATACCTTGTGTTTGGCATGTTGTCCAACTTTCAGTGTAGTTGAATCCAGTGTTGCCCATGAGGCCCCGCCATGCTCGCAGGCTACATTGGTCACAAACACACATTGTGAACCTTAGCCTTACCAAAGTCCTCAAGTAAGGCCTCTCAGTGGCTGGATGAAGAGATAGCATATTGGGCTTGCCATGCCCTTAGTCCCCAATTTTGAACCATAGTTCTGGTGGTCCCTTCAGTCTTCCCCACGGCTTTGCTTTGGAATTCCTCTTTTCGTGGGACACCTGAGGTAACAAAACTGAAAGGAGTTCTCCCATCCCACAGTTTGACGAAAAAAAATTGGGAATCGGGCGAAATCCTCATAGAGGTAGATTCGTCCATGGCCCATGAATCATCCCCGACATTCTACGGCCATTGCTGATACAAATTCCAGAGACAAATGCCTGAGCAAGCGCCTCAGACTCGCTCTATATTCAAATCTTCATGAGTTCTTCTCATGGTTTGTATATTGGGCCTGCCATACCGACTTCCCCAAAAAAAGCTGAGTTTGTGTATCAGAATCACAATCAGAACTCTGCATTCCACATGGCTGTAATGCTTGTTCTTTACATGGAGTCACACCTTCACGTGGGGAACCCTTCATGGCCCCTGATGCCACGCCAAAACATGAGTGCTGCTTGGGCACAAATTCACACTATGACCCTAGCATGAGCCCCAAGTCAAAGAAAGGCCTGTCAGGTTCGGGACGAAGATCCTGCATATAGTCCCTGCCATGCCCATAGGCACCCAGGACTAACTACATGGTGTGTATTCCAGTTGAAGGAACCAACTCAGCCCCCTGGGTCGCGTGTTCCAGAGGCCCCAGATCAAACATATCTTATCGCTAATGGCCAATTGGAATGCGAGGCATGCTGTACAGGGATCCATCCTTCGAACCCTGCTCTCCAGTCCTTCCGTATGGTATGTCCTGGAGCCATGCAACAGGACTCGAATGTACCGCAGAAAGAAACCTTGTGGTTTGGGGCAACCTCCAAACTCAGCGTGGGAAAACTTCCTTGGCCTCATGAGGCCCCCGCTTCATGAAGGTGCCATCATGGACACATACTCCAGCCTCAGCCAACGTCTGATCCTCAGCCTGACTTCAGATGCAGGAGATTTTGATTCAGCCTCTGCAGAATGGGCCTGCTCTGCCCTTGGCTCCAATCCTCACCCTAGCTTGTGTTTTCAGACTTCCGTCCTCTCACTCCAGGCCCACAAGCCCTCCCTACTGGGAATTCTGGGGCCACAATGAAGCACTCTGCCTACCTCCCAGGAGAAAAACATTGTCTATGGTGCTGCCCAGAAACCCCAAATGAGGATCAAACTGCTTGGCCCTCGGCAACACCCCAATTGCATAGGCTACCTTAAACACTGATGCTCTGAGGCAAATAGCCTGAGCCCAGACCTTCCAACAGACACCGACACAGCTGGCTGCACACCCAGCACATTGGACCCGCCACTGCCTTAGGCCACCATCCATTCCCAACCTGGGTTTTCAGTCATCGGAACCTAGACCTTATCTCCAATCCCTGCACAGGGGGGAACCTGATACACAAGTCAGAACCCCTCCTTCCCCATGGCAAGAAACCGTGCTGCTGGCAGTGAGTCAAACCTTCAGTGTAGGAGAAAACGGCATGGCCCATGAGGCAACGCCCAAGCGTTAGGGCCGCCTTGGGCACAAACACACATTGTGACCCTCAGCGTGAGTACCTTATTCAAGTAACGCCTCTCAGTGACTGGACCAAGAGCCCGCATATGTGGCTTGCCATGCCCATAGGCACCCAGGACTAACTAGATGGTGTGTATTCCAGTTCAGGGAACCCACTGCTGTGCTCTAGAGTCCCTCTCCTGGGGGGTTCCCTGTGGGAGAAAACAGTACTCTTCCCTTCCCACAGAATGAACCCAAACACTTGGGAACTTGGACAATCCCCCGAGAGGAAGGCTCTTCCTCGGCCTCTGAGACAACCCCTACCCTGACCGGACACTGTGAACGCAACACCCAGAGACAAAATCCTGAGTGACTGCCTCCCACTTGCCCTCCTTTGATATCCAGAGGATCTCCCCTCACGGACTGGAGATCAGTCCTGCCATTACCTTGGCCACTAGCTGAGCCAAGTTTGCTTTTTCAGACATCTGTCCCCACAGCCCTGGCAAACACAGCCTCTAGGCTGGGTCCTCTGGAGCCATACCACAGGACCGTGCCTGCTCTCTCCTGGGAAACTGTGTCCATTCCTTTGGCCACACACCTCCAGAATATGAGAAACCTCAAGGCCCCCGAGGACATCCCACTACTGGGAGGCTCCTTGGACACACAGGGGCATTCGGACACAAGCTGAGCAGCTACCTCCACGAAGGCATGCCCACAGATGTCAACAGAGATAGAAGGTTGAGCCGGACAGGCCCTTAGGCCGTAATCTCAACTCTTGCTTTGGGTTCCAGGTGTTACTCCTCAGAGGCTTTGGTTCGAAGAACAGGATATGGGGCTTTCCTGAGGCACTGAACAGAACTCCACTCCTCTCCACATGGGAAGCTTCCCTGTTGGAGCTGTGTCAAACACCTCAGTTTGGAGAATCCTGCAGAGTCCCTGAGCCACCTCCACATTCCAAGGTCTCCCAGGCCACCAAGCCACAGTAGGACTCATCTTCAGGAGAGTCCATTTCAACTCCCCCTCTGGGTAGCTCACCCAGGAGCCTGCAGATTGAGCCTGCCTTGTCCTGACTAAAGAGTGGGAATATGAGGTGGCGTTCCCAGGCATCCATGCTTAGACACCTGCTCTCGAGTCTTTCCGTATGGGGCCTCCTGGAACCATCCAATAGGACTCGACTGTCTTGCAGAAGGAAACCTTGAGTTTTGGAGTAATTAACAAATCCCATCGTAGGCAAACATCCCTGGCCTAATGAAGCCCTCACCCTTCAGGAAGAGGCCATGCTGGACAAAAACTCTAGCCTGAGGCACGTCTCATAGTTGACATGACCTCAGTGCAGGAGATCTCGATTCAGCCTCTGCAGAGTGGCCCTGCCATGCCCTCGGTCCCAAACCTCACGCTAGCTTTTGTTTTCGGACTTCCTTCCTCACACTCCTGGCAACAAGCCCTACGGACTAGGAACTCCAGAACCACAACCCAGCCCAGTGTCTGCCCAACGGAAGAAAAACGTTTCCCTGTGGGGCTCTCCAAAAAACCCAGATGAGGATCAACCTGCTCGGGCCTTGACGGTCCCCGAACTGGATATGCTGCTCTGGGCACTCATGCTCTGTCTGACACAGCCTGAAGCCAGACGTCCAGACAGACAAAGAGACAGCTGGCCACACACCCAGCACTTCGGACACGCCATGGTCTTATGCCGTCACCTCTTCCTAACCTTGGTTTTCAGATATCTGAACCTAGACATTATATCAATTCTCCACACAGCTGGGTATCGCAAGCACAAAACAGAACTCCTCCTTCCCCATGGCTGTCAAGCTTTCTCTTGGCATGGAGTCACACCTTCAGGGTGGGAGAAACCTTCATGGCCCCTGATGCCACGCCCAAACTTGAGTGCTGCTTGGGCACAAATTCACACTGTGACCCTCAGCATGAGCCCCATGTCAAAGAAAGGCCTGTCAGGACCTCTACCAAGAGCCCGCATATGGGGCTTGCCAAGCCCCTATGCACCCAATCCTCACCAGTGTTTGAGTTTTCCAGTCGCCCCACCTGTACCTGGGCTCTGCTCTGGAATCCCTTTCTTGGAGAGACACATGAGCCAGACAACACGACTCCACCCTTCCCACAAAATGACCCCAAACTCATGAGGCCCCCGCTTCATGAAGGTGCCATCATGGACACATACTCCAGCCTCAGCCAACTTCTGATCCTCAGCCTGACTTCAGATGCAGGAGATTTTGATTCAGCCTCTGCTGATTGGGCCTGCTCTGCCCTTGGCTCCAATCCTCACCCTAGCTTGTGTTTTCAGACTTCCGTCCTCACACTCCTGGCCCACAAACCCTCCCTACTGGGAATTCTGGGGCCACACTGAAGCACTCTGCCTGCCTCCCAGGAGAAAAACATTGTCTATGGTGCTGCCCAGAAACCACAAATGAGGATCAAACTGCTTGGCCCTCGGCAACACCCCAATTGCATAGGCTACCTTAAACACTGATGCTCTGTCGCAAATAGCCTGAGCCCAGACCTTCCAACAGACACCGACACAGCTGGCTGCACACCCAGCACATTGGATCCGCCACTGCCTTAGGCCACCATCCATTCCCAACCTGGGTTTTCAGTCATTGGAACCTAGACCTTATCTCCAATCCCTGCACAGGGGGAACCTGATGCACAAGTCATAACCCCTCCTTCCCCATGGCAAGAAACCTTGCTGCTGGCCGTGAGTCAAACCTTCAGTGTATGAGAAAACGGTAAACCTGCCGGGCCTCATGAAGCCCCCCATATCCTTCAGGGAGAGGCCATCATGGACAAAAACTCTAGCTTGAAGCACGTCTCATAGTAGATATGACCGCAATGCAGGAGATCTTGATTAAGCCTCTGCAGAGTGGCCTGCCGTGCCCTCGGTCCCAAACCTCATGCTAGCTTGTGTTTTCAGGCTTCCTTCCTCACACTCCTGGCAAACAATCCCTCCAGAGTAGGATTTGCAGAACCACGAGCCAGCCCAGTGACTGCCCACCGGTAGAAAACGTTTCCTTGTGGGCCTCTCCATAAAACCCAGATGAGGATCAACCTGCTCTTGCCTCGACGGCACTCAGATTTGATAGGCTGCTCTGGGCACTAATGCTCTGCCTTTCACAGCCTGATGCCAGACGTCCAGACAGGCAAGGAGACAGCTGGCCACACACCTAGCACTTCTGACACGCCATGGTCTTATGCCGTTATCTCTTCCTAACCTTGGTTTTCTGATATCTAAACCCAGATATTATATCAATTCGCCACACAGTTGGGCATCTGAATCACAAATCAGAACTCCTTCTTCCCCATGGCTGTAAGGCTTGCTCTTGGCATGGAGTCACACCTTCAGGGTGGGAGAAACCTTCATTTCCCCTGAAACCACGCCCAAACTTGAGTGCTGCCTTGGGCACAAATTCACTCTGTGACCCTCAGCATGAGCCCAATATCAAAGAAAGGCCTGTCAGGGCCTTGACCAAGAGCCCGCATATGGGGCGTGCCTAGCCCCTATACACCCAATCCTCACCAGTGTTTGAGTTTTCCAGTCTCCCCCCCGTTCCTGGGGCTCTGCTCTGGAATCACTTTCTTGGAGAGACACATGAGCCAGACAACAGGACTCCACCCTTCCCCCAAAATGACCCCAAACTCCTGTTAGCTGGGTCAAATCCCCAGAGAGGGATACTTGTCCACAGTCACTGAGGCCACCCCCTACAATCTACGGCTATCCTGGACGCATCCAAAGACAAAAGCCTGAAGGAATCTCGCCCTTGATTCACAAGCCAAGGAACTCACTCTCTATCTGTACATCCGGCCTGCCATACCCTCGGCGCCACTCATAAGCTGAGTTTGTGTTTTCAGACTTCTGTGCCCACAGCCTGGACCCACACACCCTCTAGGCTAGGGCATCTGGAGCCACAGCGAAAGATTGTGCCTGCCCTCTCCACGGAAAGTGTGCCCAATCCATTGACCACAACCCTACAGGTTAGGGAAAAGCTCCAAGGCCCCTGAGGCCATCCTGATAGTGTAGGCTGCCCTGGACTAAAAGGGGCACTCTGACACCAGCTGAGCCATTATCACCACTTAGACTCTCAGACAGTGTCCCCAGAGACAGAAGATTGAAATGGACAGGCCCTTAGGCCCTAATATGAACCTTAGCTTTAGTTTTCATGTGTCTGTCCTCAGAGGTCTGGTTTCGTATACCAGCATATTAGGTTTTTCTGAGGCTCCAAACCAAACCTCTCTCGTCTCCACATGGAGTGCTTTCTTACTGGATCTGTATCAAACCCTTCTGGTCGGAGAATTCCGCAGGGCCACAGTACAACCATCACATTCCAAGGTCTCCATGGACAGAAACACACATTATGACGCATCCTCAGGAGAGGCCATTTCAACTCAGCCCGCTGGTTAGCTTGCCCCAGAGCCAACAGATCAAACATATCTTGTCGTTAATGGCCAAAGGGAATGCGAGGCATGCTGTTCAGGGATCCATCCTTTGAACCCTCCTCTTCAGTCCTTCCGTATGGTATGTACTGGAGCCACTCAACAGGACTCGACTGTCTTGCAGAAGGAAACCTTGTGGTTTGTGGCAACCTCCAAACTCAGCGTGGGAAAATTTCGTTGGCCTCATGAGGCACCTGCTTCATGAAGGTGCTATCAAGGGCACAATCCAACCTCAGCCAACGTCTGATCCTCAGCCTGACTTCAGATGCATGAGATATCCTTTCAGCCTTTGCAGAGTGTGCCTGCTCCCAACCTCACCCTATCTTTTGTTTTCAGACTCTACCCTAGCACTCCTGGCCCAAAAGCCCTCATGATTGGGAATTCTGGTTCCAGAACGAAGCACTCTGCCTGCCCCCCAAAGAAAAACATTGTCTATGGCATTGCTCAGAAACCCCAAATGAAAATCAACCTGCTCAGCCCTCGGCAACACCCCAATTGCATAGGCTACCCTAAACACTGTGCTCTGTCTTACATAGCCTGAGCCCAGACCTTGTGAGAGACATTGAGACAGTTGGCTTCACACCCAGCACATCGAACCTGCCATGGGTTAGGCCATTTCATCCCTTTCCATTGACCTGGGTGTCTTCCTGGAGGTATATTTTGAGGCTGTGTCAGACTATGCATTTTTTCTGGAGCTTCCTATGGAATTGGGGTGGTATTAGGGGCCTTGCAATTTTCTCTTAATCTGGTGGGTTGGGAAACTGAGACAGGCTGACATTCCTTGGGAGAGCTGGCCCAGTGCTGTTGTGTGTTCCTGGAGGCCCCATCCTGGAGGGCATATGGGTCAGGACTCTGGGTCCAAAGTCTTCAGACACAAACTCGGGTAAGAGTTAAGCTCGAGGTGATGGCAGACCCAATCTGCAGACCCTGAGCGAAGCATCTCCAGATATGAAATTCGGACGGCTGTGAGGCAGGAGCACAGTCTTTTCTGTCTGACTTGTTTGTCTATGATGGCCACGAAATGGAGGGGTGGCCTCATGGGTCCATGTGAGATTCTACCTCTCTGGGAATTCTGCTCGGCACCCAAGAGTTTGGTGTATTTCCGGGGGATGGGAGGAGCGCAGTTTTCTGAGTCAGGGATCCCGTCCAAACAGCCATTCCAGAGATGGGTCCTGGGTTCTGGAGCCTGGATCACCGCAACAAGGCTTAGGATTTGGGCCTAGGGTCCTGCTCTATGTTTTCCTGGTACAGCTCCCGAGTGTTCTTGTTGGAAATGGGTCTCATTCTGAGGGTCACAATGCCTGTTTTTGCCCAGATGCCCATGCTGAGTGGGTGTGACCTCATGGGCTATGCACTTGGCTCCCACTCTGAGGGTTGGACTGCCATCTCAACATTCAGTTTTCCTGCCATGGGGAAGGAGGGGTACTTTTTTATGCTTCAGGTTCCCCCATGGGCAGGAATTTGAGCTAAGTTCTGGGACCGGTGCCTGAATACCCAGTTCACTTTGAGATGAGGTCCTCGGGCCAAGGCAGGACCCACCTGCAGAAAATGAGGCCTGCTTTCTGGGTGGCTGTCAGGAGCTCGGGCTCGAGCTGTGTCAGACAGAACATTCGTGGAGAGTTCGGCCTATGATATTGGGGTGCTTTTGAGAGCTGTGCAACTGGATCCTCATGGGGGATTTTTGCACAGACCCTTTCTTCACTTCTTCTATCTGGTGAGCAGGCAGATGGCTGCATTACGGCTCCAGAATATCCAAGTTGGAGGGTTTGCAGGCGAGGAGTGTGAGGACAGAATTATGAAAACATAAGCTACGGTTACGCTCAGTGCCGAGCACATGTCTATTCCAATGTACAGCAGTTGTTTCGAGATCTTCAGCACCTGGGCGAGGGGAAGATGTCTGCTCACGCTGGAGTTTGTATCCATGATGGCCAACAAATGGTGGGGAGGCCTCAAGAATTCTTGGAGGTTTTTCCAAGCTGGAGCTTGTGAGCTGCTCCAAACATCAAGGTGTCCTACTAAGGGACAGCAGAAGTCTTCTTACAGGGCTCCAGGGTCCCCCATATGGAAGATTCGATAGCAATGCTCTCTGAATGGAGGCCTGGGAAGCCAATCTCGTGTTACCATTGCAGCTGAGGAACAGGGTAAGCTTGAACCAATGACACTGATTCCAAGTTCCAAGTGATTTGCGTTGATGGAAGTTCTCAGTCTAACAGGTCCCAATGCTGCTTGGTGTCCAGGGAGACCTTAGAATGTGGTGGCGGCTCTCTGACCATTGAGGATTCTCTATCCTTAGGATTAGACCCAGTACCCAGGAGCCAGGTTTCCTTCTTGGGACAGGAGGTGTGCTCTTGTATGGCTCACGGACCACAGGTTGGACCATATGCTTGAATTTCCAGAACAGACCTCTAGGAAGAGAGACCTCAAAACATAAGCTAGGGTTCTGATGAGGTTTTAGGGCCATGGAAGTTTCAATCTTCGGACTAAGTGCCATTGGCCTGCATGTCATCCTGGAGGTAGGTGCTGAGGCTGTGTCAGGCTGTGCGCTTATTCCAGAGTGGCCTATGATATTGGGGTGCAGTCAGGGGCCTTGCAGTTTTCTCCTAATCTGGACATTTTGGGAAACTGAGATGGGCAGGGTTTCCTCAGGAGAGCAGGGCCAGTGATGTCATGTGTTTCTCGAGGCCCCATCCTGGAGGTCATGTGTGTCAGGACTTTGGGACCAAAGACTTTAGACACAACCTCGGATAAGAGATAGGAGTGAGGTGATGGCAGTCCGAATATGAAGACCCTGAGGGAAGCTCCTCGGGATTTGAAATTCAGGTGGCTGGGAGGGAGGAGCACAGGCTTTTCTGTCTGGATTGTGTGTCTAGGATGGCCACTAAATGGAGGGGTGACCTCATGTGTCCATGGGATATTCTTCCACTCTGGTGATTCTGCTTGGCACCCAAGAGTTTGATTTCTTTCTGGGGAAGAGGAAAAGACTGTATTCCATCTCTGGGATCCTGTCCAAACAGGGATTCCAGAGATGGGTTCTGGGTCCAGACACTGGGAAAACTTAACCAAAGCTTCGATTTGGGATCCTGGTCCAGATCCCAAGGGGGATCTTTGGAAAGGGGTCTCATTCTGAGGGTCACAATGCCTATTTGTGCCCAGCTGCCCGTCCTGTGTAGGCATGGTCTCATGGACCATGCACCTGGTTCCCACTCAGGGTTGTACAGCCATCTCAACATTCAGTTTTCTGGCCATGGGGAAGGAGGAGCACTCTTTTGTGCTTCTGAGTCCCCTATGGGCAGGAATTTGAGCTAAGTCTGGGACAGGTACCTGAATATCCAGGTTGCTTCAAGATGATGGCCTCGGGCCAAGGTTGGACCCACCTGGAGGATATGGGGCCCACTATCTGGGTGGCTGACAGGAGGTCGGGGATCAGGCGGTGTCAGATAGACAATTTATGCAGAGGTCGGTCTATTATATTGGGGTGACATTGAGGGCCGTGCAGGAGGATCCTCATGTGGGTTTCTACGAAGACCCATAGGGCACTTCTTCTTTCTGGTGGGCAGGCAGAAAGCTGCACTGTGGCTTCAGAATTCCCAATATGAAGGGCTTGTAGGCGAGGAGTGTGAAGACAGAAGTCTGAAAACACAAACCACGGATAAGCTCAGTGCCGACCACAGGACCATTCCATTGTGCAGTGGTTGTTTCGAGATTTCCAGCACCTGAGTATGGGCGAGGGTCAGATGTCTGCTCACGCTGGGTTTGCATCCATGATGGTCAACGAATTGTGGGGTGGCCTCAAGAATTCTTGGAGATTTTCCCAAGCAGGACCTTGTGAGCTGCTCCAAACAGCAAGGTGTCCTACTGTGGGACAGGGGAAGTCCGCTTACAAGGCTCCAGGGTCCCCCATATAGAAAGATTCGACAGCAGAGGTCTCTGAATGGGGGCCTGGGAAGTCTTCCTTGCATGACCATTGCAGCTGAGGAACATTGCAGGCTTGATCTGCTGGTTTTTGTTCAAATTTCCAAGTGATCTAAGTTGACGGATGTTCTCAGTCTAATGAGTCACAATGCTGCTTGGTGTCCAGGGAGACCTTAGAATGTGGTGGTGAGGGTGCCTGGGTGGCTCAATGGGCTAAGCCGCTGCCTTCGGCTCAGGTCATGATCTCAGGGTCCTGGGATTGAGTCCCGCATCAGGCTCTCTGCTCAGCAGGGAGCCTGCTTCTTCCTCTCTCTCTCTCTGCCTTCCTCTATGCCTACTTGTGATCTCTCTCTGTCAAATAAATAAATAAAATCTATATAAAAAAAAAGAATGTGGTTGTGGGTCTGTGGCCATGCAGGATTCTCCTACCTGAGGGTTAGACCCAGTTCCCAGGAGCCAGGTTCCCTTCTCGGGACAGGAGGGGTTCTCTTGTATGGCTCAGGGACCACATGTCGGATCATATGTTGGATTTCAAGACCAGGCCTCTGGGCACAGAGGCCTGAATATCTAGGCTAGGGTTCTTATGAGGTTGTAGGGGCATGTCATCCTCAACCTTCGGACTTAGGGACTTTGACCTGTGAGTCTTCCTGGAGGTAGATGCTCAGGCTGTGTCAAACTGTGCATTTTTTCCAGAGTGGCCTATGAAATTGGGGTGGGCTCAGGGGCCTTGCAGGCTCTTCCTAATCTGGAGGGTTTGTGCAACTGAGACGGCAGAATTTCATCCAGAGATCAGGCCCAGTGATGTAGTGTGGTTCTGTCAGCCCCATCCTGCAGGGAATGTGGTTAAGGGCTCTGGGACCAAAGTCTTCAGACACAAAATTGTGTATCAATTAGGAGGGAGGTGATGGCAGCCCCGATCTGCAGACGCTGAGGGCAGCTCCTCAGGATTTGAAATTCGTGTGGCTGGGAGGCAGGAGCAAAGGCTTTTCTGTCTGGATTGTGTCTAGGATGGCCTTGGAATGGTGGGGTGTCCTCATGTGTCCATGGAATATTCTACCTCTCTGGGGATTCTGCCCAGCACCCAAGAGTTTGGTGTCTCACTGAGAAGGAGAGAGCGTGGTTTACTGTTTCAGTGTTTCCGTCAACACAGGGATTCCAGAGATGGGTTATAGGTCCCTGTGCCTGGATAACCCTACAAAGGCTTAGTATTTGGGCCTAGAGGCTTGACTGCCTGGCTCTGTGGGGCTTTGGTTCAGCTCCCATGGAGACTTGTTGGAAATGGGTCTCAGGGTAAGGGTCACAATGCCTGTTTGTGCCCAGATGCCCATCCTGAGTGGGCATTGGCTCTTGTTCCATGCACCTGGATCCCAATATGAGGGTTGGACCACCATATCAACATTTAATTTTCCTTCTATGAGGAAGGAGGAGTACTCTTTTGTGCTTCAGATTCCCCCATGCACAGTAATTTGAGCTATGTTCTGGGACTGGTACGTGAATAATCAGGTTGGTTTGAGATGAAGGACTCAGGTCAAGGCAGGTCACACCTGCCAGATATGGGTCCCGCTATCTAGGTGGCTACCAGGAGGTCGGGGCTCGAGCTGTGTCAGACAAAGCATTAGTTCACAAGGTGGCCTATGATATTGTGGTGCTATAGAGGGCTGTGCTGGTGGAAACTTATATGGAGTTTCACGCAGACCCATAGGGCACCTCTTTTTTCTGGTGGGCAGGCAGAAGGCATTGTGGCTCCCAAATTCCCAATATGGGGGACTTGAAGGCGAGGAGTGTGAGAACAGAAGGCAGAAAACACAATCTATGCTTAATCTCAGTGCCGAGAACATGGCCGTTCCAATGTGCAGTGGTTTTTTCGAGATCTCCAGCATCTGAGTACAGGCGAGGGTCAGATGTCTGCTCATGATAAAGTTTGTATCTATCGTGGCCAACAAATGAAATATCCAGCACCTGAGTAAAGGTGGATTTCAGATGTTTACGCACACTGGAGTTTGTGTCTCTGATGACCGAATGGAGGAGTGGCATCAAGAGGCTGATGCATGTGAGATGCTCTAAACAGCAAGGTTGTTTTTTCTACTGGACAGTTAGAGTCTGGTATGTTTTCTGCAGGGCCCCCCATGTGAAAAGTATGGGTAGCAGAGCCCTTCCACATGGATGCCTGGAAAGCACACCTCCATTGACCAATGCAGCTGAGGAACATGCAGGTTCTGTACGGTGCTTCTGGGGCGAAGCACCAAGGTCTTGAGTTGACATGGAATCTCTTGAAGATGGGTTACAATGCTGGTTTTTTTTTTACCAGGTAGATCTTAGAATGTGTTGGTGGCTAAGGTGCCTGCAAGATTCTCCTACCCTGAGGGTTTAACACAGGTCGAAGAGCACGGTTACCCTCTGGGGACAGGAGATGTAGTGTTTTGTGGCTCAGGGACCACATGCCATATCATAAGTTCCTATTCAAGAACAGGCCTCTGAAGACAGATGCCCGACAACCTAATCTAGGGTTCCAATGAGTACCAGGGGCATGAGAGGTTCAATCTTCAGACTTAGGAAAGTTGACTTGGGTGTCTGCCAGGATGTAGGTGATCAGGGAGTTTCAGACTGCGCACTTATGTCCAGAGTAACCTCCAATATTGGGGTGGCCACAGGGGCCTTGAATGTTTCAACCAACTCTGGAGGGTTTGGTTAACTGACATGCACAATTTCAATGGGGATGGCAAGCACAGTCCTGTGGTGTGGCTCCAGAGACTCCACCCTGGAGGGCATGTGAGCCATGTTTCTGGGAGGGAAGTCTGCAAACACAAACTTGGGTTAGGTTTAGTGGCTAGGTTATCGCAGGGCAATGTGTAGACCTGGAAGGCTACTCGTCAGGAACAGTAACTGGAATGACCCGAAGGCGGAAGCACAGGCTTTTATATCTGGATTGTGTGTCTAGGGTGACGTCAGAATGTAGCTGTGGCCTCATGGGTCCATGGGAGATTTTTCCTCTAAGGATACAGGCGGCTCCCAATATTTTGATGACTTTTTGGTATGGGAAGACTGCTATTTTCGATCTTAGGTGTGCCCCAAAACAGGGATTCCAGAGATGGGCTCTGGGTCTAGGCGCCTGGAAAATCCCACCAAGGGTTGGGATTTGGGCCTATGGGCAGACCAGGCCTGCAATGCAGGATCTTGGTGGTGCAACTGAGAGGGCTTGTTTGGAAGCATGCTCTGGCTGAGCATTACAATGCCTGTTTGTGCCCAGGGTGGCCCTCAGGAGTGGGCGTGGTCCCATTGTCCATTTTCTGGCTCCCACACTGAGGGATGGACACACATTCCAATGGCCAGGTTTCCAGCCATGGGAAAGGAGGAAATATCTATTGTGCTTCATGTTCCCCCATAGGCAGGGATTACAGCAAAGGTCTGGGGACAGATGCCTGAATACCAAGGATGCATAGAGATGACAGATTTGGGCCATGGCCGTTCTCACATGCTGGATATGGGCCCCGCTCTCTGGGTGGCTGACACGAGGTCTGGGCTCAGGCTGTGTCAGACACAGCACTAGTGGCCAGAGAAGTCTATATATTGGGGTTCTCTCCAGGGCCGAGTAAATTGATCCTCATGTAGGGTTTCTGGCGAGACTCACGAAGCACTTCTTTCTGTGGGGCAGGCAGAATGCTGCCTTATGGATCCAGAATTCCCTATCAAGAGGGTTTGGGGACAAATAGGGTGAGAATGCAATTGTAAACACCAGCTATGCTTAAATTGAGTGCCAAGCGGAAGTCAGTTTCAATGTGCAGCAGCTTATACGAGATATCCAGCACCTGAGTAAGGGCAGATGTCAGATATTTGCTCACACTGGAGTTTGTGTCTAGGATGACGACTAATGGAGGGGTGGCTTCAGGAGGCAATGGAGGATTACCCACGCTTAAGATTGTGAGATGCTCCAAACAACAAGGTTTCCTTCTAATGGACAGGAGGAGTCTGTTTTTTTTTCCTCCAGGGTCCCTCAAGTGGAAGTTTGCGTAGCAGATCCCTCCCGCATGGATGACTGGAAAGCACACGTCCAATGACCATTGCAGCTGAGGAACATGACAGGTTCGTTTTGGTGGTTCTGGTGCCAAGTACCAAGGCCTTGAGTTGACTTGGAATCTCTTACAGATGTGTCCCAAAACTGGTTTGTTACAAGGGAGTTCTTAGAATGTATTGGTGGCTATGGGCCACGCTGAGGGTTTGGCACAGGTCGATGTGCACAGTTTCCATCTTGGGAGAGGAGATGTTCTGTTTTGTGGCTCAGGGTACATATGTTGTATCCTGACTTGGTATTCAAGAACAGGCCTCTGAGGATTGATGCTTGCAACCTAATCTAGAGATCCAATGATGTCCTTGGTGCCCATCAGGTTCAATTTTCTTACTAAGGACCATTGATATGGTTGTCTGACTGGATGTAGGTGATCAGGGTGTTTCAGACTGTGCATTTGCATCCAGAGCCACTTCCAATATTGGGGTGGGCTCAGGGGCCTTGCAGGTTTCTCCTAACTTGGAGGCTTTGGGGAACTGTGATGGGCACAGTTTCCTTGGGGATGGCAGGCCTAGTCCTGTGGTAAGGCTTCAGAGACCACCTCCTTGAGGATATGAGAGCCATGGTTTTGGGAGGGAAGTCTGCAAACACAAATTTGGGTCAGGGATAGTGGCAAGGTGATCGCAGGTCCAATGCATAGACCTAGAAGGCATCACGTCAGGAACTGTAATTAGGGTGACTGAAAGCTGGTAGCACAGGCATTTCTATCTGGATTGTGTGTCCAGGATGGGCTCTGAATGTAGACGTGGTCTCATGGTTCAATGGGAGACTTTTCCTCTCTAAGGATCCTGGTGGATCTCCATAGACTGGTGGTTTTTTAGAGAAGAAAAGAGTGCTCTTTTCCATCTTAGGGGTGCTCCAAAACAGGGAAGAATGCTGTTTTCCAACCTAGGCTTATGCCAAAACAGGG
This sequence comes from Mustela nivalis, assembly GCF_964662115.1. Lineage (NCBI taxonomy): Eukaryota > Metazoa > Chordata > Mammalia > Carnivora > Mustelidae > Mustela > Mustela nivalis. The sequence goes on from NW_028135082.1 coordinate 27,270, forward strand.
ATTCCAGAGACGAGATCTGGGTCTGGGTGCCCGGATATCCCACCAAGTGTTAGGATTTGGGCCTAGGGGCATTCCAGGCCTGCAATGCAGGATCCTAATGGTGTAACAGAGAGGGCTTGTTTGAAAGCATGCTCAGGCTGAGGGTCATCATGCCTCTTTGTGCCCAGGGGGGCCCTCAGGAGAGGGCGTAGCCTCATTGGCCATATAGCTGGATCCCACTTTGAGGGTTGGACACCCATTGCAACAGCCAGGCTTCCTGCAATGGAAAGAGGAGTTCTCTATTGTGCTTCAGGTTCCCCCATTGGCAGGGTTACAGGAAAGGTCTGTGGAAAGTTGCCTTAATACCAAGGATGTGTACAGATGACAGGCTAAGAATTCCCAGGTAACAAAACAGCATTGTTACCCATGTTCATGACATTCCATGTAAAAATGAGCCCTTAGTACTTCGCCCCAGAGCCACCAGAATGAACTTGCCATGTTCCTAAGCTGCAATGGTCAGTGGAGGTGTGGTTTCCAGGCAACCATACGGGGGTGCTCTGCTACACAAACTTTGCAATTGGCGGGGACCCTTGAGACAAAAAAACAGAATGCCCCTGTCCGGTAGAAGGAAACCTTCTGTTTGGAGCATCTCACAAGCCCCAGCTTGGGAAATCCTCCATTTCCTCTGGAAGCCACCACTCCATTTGTCAGTCATCATTGACACAAACTCCAGCATGAGCAAACATCTGACATCCGCCCTTACTCAGGTGCTGGATTTCAATTCGATCGCTGCACACTGGAACTGCCTTTAGTTTGACTGAATTAAGCCATAGCTTGGGTTTACAATTCCATCCTCAGCCTACTGGTCCACAAGCCCTATTGTGAGGGAATTCTGGAGCTACAACACAATATTCTGCCTTCCCCATAGAAAGAAAAAGGGCCTGGAGAGTCTGCCCAGAAACTCCATATGATGGTCAATCTTCTCGGTGCTAGACGGAACCCTGATTCATAGGCTGCCCTGGGCACTAGTGCTGTGTCTGACATAGCCGGAGCCAGGACCTAGTGTCAGCCACTGAGAGATCAGGGCCCATATACAGCATGTGAGACCAGCTATGGCCCAAGTCTGTCTTCTCTTCTATTCTTGGTATTCAGGCATCTGTACCCACACCTTTGCTGAAATCCTTGCCATTGGGGAAACCTGTAGCACAATAGAGAACTCCTCCTTCCCCATGGAAGGTATTCTGACAGTTGGGATAGTTGCTCAACCCTCAAAGTGGAAGGCAGCTCCATGGCCAAGGAGACCATGTGCACTCATGATGGCTTCCCCGGGCACAAGCAGGCATTGTGACCTCAGCCTGAGCATGCTTTCAACCAAACGCTCTCAATTGCATCTCTGGGATCCCGAATTGCAGGCCTAGTACACACCTAGGCCCAAATCCTAACACTGGTGGGATTTTACAGGGGCCCAGACACAGAGCCCATCTCTGGAATCCCTATTTTGGGGGACCCTTAAGATGGAAAACAGCACTCTTCCCTTCCCCGAGATAGTCACCAAACTCTTGGTAGCCACCAGGATCCTTGAGTGGAAAAATCTGCCATAGACCCATGAGAACACACCTGCATTCCGAGGCCATCCTGGACATACAATCCAGATACATATCATGTGCTATCACCTTTGAGTCATCGGATTTACAGTTCCTGACGAGCTGCCTTCCAGGTCTATGCATTGGGCCTGCAATCACCTTGCCATTAACCTAAACTGAGTTTGTGTTTGCAGACTTCCTTCCTAAAACCATGGCTCACATGACCTCCAGGTTCTGGCATCTGAAGCCACACCACAAGACTGTGCATGAGATCCTCAAGGAAACTGTGCCCATCACTTTTGCCCGATACCTTTAGATTAGGAGAAACCTGCAAGGCCCCTGAGCGAAGCCAAATAATGGAGGCCGCTCTGGGCACAAATGCACAGTCTGAGACACCCTGATCACCTCCATACAGGCAGACACCCAAGTCAATGCTCCTGAGTCAGAAGATTGAACCTGACATGCCCCGAGGACTTCATTGGCACACTAGATTAGGTTTACAGGTATCTGTCGTCAGAGGCCTGCTCTGGAATATCAACTTATGATAAAATATATAGTCCCTGAGCCACAGAACAGAATATGTTCTCCCCAAAAAGGAAGCCATGCTCCTGGAATTGTGTCATACCCTAAGGGTATTTGGATCCTGAATGGCCCCTTAGCAACCAGCACATTCTATGATATTCCTGGTAACAAACCATCATTGTGCCCCATCTTCATGAGACTCCATGTCAACTCAAGGTCTCGATATATTGCCCCAGAGCCACCAGAATGCACCTGCCATGTTCCTCAGCTGCAATGGTCAATGGAGGGGTGATTTCCAGGCATCCCTGTGGGGTTCTCTGCTACAAAACTTTCCACATGGAGAAACCAGAGAAAACAAACCAGACTTCTCCTGTCCGGTAGAAAGAAACTTTGCTATTTGGAGCATCTCACAAGCCCCAGCATGGGAAATCCTCCATGGCCTCTTGACGCCACCCTTCCATTTGTGGGTAATCACAGACACAAACTCCAGTGTGAGCAAACATCTGACATCCACCCTTACTCAGGTGCTGGATATTCGAAATGGCAGCTGCACACTGGAACTGCCTTTTGCTTTTCACTGAACTTAACCATAGCTTTGTATTACTATTCTATCCTCACCACACTACTCCACAATATCTCTTGATAGGGAATTCTGGAGCCACAACGCAGTATTCTGCCTTCCACATAGAAAGAAGAAGGACCTGTTGAGTCTGCCCAGAAACTGCACATGAGGATCAATCTACTCAGACCACGAGGCAACCCTGATTAATAGATATCCCTGACCACTAGTGCTGTGTCTGACAGAGTCTAAGCCCCGACCTCGTGTCAGCCACCCAGAGGTGAGGGCCCATATTTAGTATGAGAGATCGGCCATGGCCCTGGGCCATCATCTGTACCCATCCTTGCTATCCAGTCATCTGTCCCCCAAACTTTGCTGGAATTCCTGCCAATGGCGAACCTGAAACACAATAGAGAACACCTCCTTCCCCATGGCAGGAATATTGGCTGTTGGGATGGTTGTCCAACCCTCAGCGTGGGAGCCAGCTGCATGCCAAGGAGACCATGCCCACTCCTGAGGGCCGACATGGGCACAGGCAGGCATGGTGATCCTCAGCCTGAGCATGTTTTCAAACAAACACTCTCAGTTGCTCCTCCAGTACCAGCATTGCAGGCCTGGTATGCCCCTAGGCCCAAATCCTAACCCTTGGTGGGATTTTCCAGGTGCCCAGACCCAGAGTCTGTCTCAGAATCCCTGTTTGGGGCACCCTTAAGATGGAAAACAGCACTCTTCCCTTCCCTGAGAAAGGCACCAAACTATTGGGAGCCGCCAGGATCCTTAGAGAGAAAAAATCTCCCATGGACCCATGAAAACAAACCTGCATTCCGAGGCCATCCTGTCCACACAATCCAGAGAGAAAAGTCTTTGCTACCGCCTTTGAGTCATCCTATTTACATTTCCTGACGAGCTGCCCTCCATGTCTATGCATTGGGCCTGTGATCATCTCGACACTAACCCTAACCCCAGTTTGTGTTTGCCGACTTCTCTCCCAAAACCATGGCTTACATGCCCACCAAGATGTGGTCCCTCAAGCCACATCACAGGAAAGTTCCTGCCATCCCCAAGAAAACAGTGCCCATCAGGTTGTCCAAACCCTCCAGATTAGGAGAAACCTGCCAGGCCCCTGAACCCACCCCAATATTGGCGGTTGCTCTGGATGCAAACGTGCAGTCTGAACCACCCTGAGCACCTCCATCGAGGCAGAAAGCCAAGTCAATGGTTCTGAGTCAGATGATTGAACCTGACATGCCCCTAGAACTTCACTGGAACCCTAGATTGGGTCTTCAGACATCTGTTCTCAGAGTCCTGTTCTGGAATACCAAGTTATGATACAACATGTGGTCCCTGATTCCCACAACAGAACATCTCCTGTCTCCAGAAGGAAAATGTGCTCTTGGATCTATGTCCAACTTTCAGGGTAGATGGATCCTGCATGACCCATTAACCCCAGCACCTTCTATGATCTCCCTGGTAACAAACCAGCATTGTGACCCAACTTCCTGAGACTTGATGCCAACTCAAGGTGTTGGTACTTTGCCCAAGAGCCATGAAACGAATCTGCCATGTTCCTCAGGTACAAAGGTCAATGGACGTGTGCTTTCTAGGCATCCAAGAGGTAGTTCTCTGCTACACAAAAATTCCACATAGGGAACCCTAGAGCAAACAAATAAGACTGCTCCTGTCAGGTTGAAGGAAACCTTGGTTGTTTGGAGCATCTCACAAGCCCCAGCCTGGGAAGTCCTCCACATTCTCTTGATGCCAACCCTCCATTTGTTAGTCATCATAGACACAAATTTCAGCATGAGCAAACATCTGACATCTGCTCTTACTCAGGTGCTGGATATTCGAATCAGTCACGCACACTGGAAATACCTTTCACTTGACACTGTATTCTTGCACAGTTTGGGTTTACAATTCCATCCTCACCCTACTGGACTGCAAGTCCTCTTGAGAGGGAATTAGGGAGACAAAACGCAACATTCTGCCTTCCCCATAGAAAGAAGGGCCTGGTGAGTCTGCCCAGAAACTCCCCATGAAGATCAATCTACTTGGCCCTCGAGGGAACCCCGATTTATACTTTGCGCTGGCCACTAGCGCTGTGTCTGAGAGAGCCTGAGCCCCAACCTCGTGTCAGCCACCCAGAGTGTGGGGCCCTTATCCAGCATGTGGGACTGGCCATGGCCCAGTCATCTCTACCCATCCTTGGTATTCCGGCAACTATCCCAGACCTTTGCTGGAATCCCTACCAGTGGGGGAACCTGAAGCACAATTGAGAACTCCTCCTTCCCCATGGCAGGAAGCCTGGCTGTTGCTATGGGTGCCCAACCCTCAGAATTAGAACCAGGTGCATGGCCAATGAGACAACGCCCAATCATAAGGGCCGCCTGGGCCAAAGCAGGCATTGTGTCCCTCAACCTTAGCATGCATTCAAACAAATGCTCTCAGTTGTTTCTGCAGGGTCCCGCATCGAGGGCTGGTATGCCCTTAGGACCAAATCCTAACACTTCGTGGGATTTTCCATGCCAACATAACCAGAGCCCGTCTCTGGAATCTCTGTTTTGAAGCACCCCTATGATGGAAAACAGCAATCTTCCCTCCCCTGAGAAAACTATTAGGAGCTGCCAGGATGCGTAGAGAAGAAAAATCTCCCAGGGCTCCATAAGACCACACCTTCATTCCGAGGCCATCCTGGACACACAATCCAGATACAAGAGACTGTGCTACCACCTTCGAATCACCTGGTTTACAGTTCCAGACGAGCTGCCCTACAGACCTACGCATTGGGCCTGTGATCACCTCGCCATTAACCCTACCCCAAGTTTGTGTTTGCAGACTTCTTTCCCAAAACCATGGCTCACATGCCCTCTATGATGGGTCTCTGTAGCCACACCACAGGAAAGATCCTGCTATCCCCAATGGAACTGTGTCAATCACAGTTGCCCAAACCCTCCAGATTAGGAGAGACCTGCAAGTCCCCTGAGCCCAGTCCAATATTGGAGGCCACTCTGGACACAAATGCACAGTGTGCAACACCCTGATCACCTCCATCCAGGAAGACACCCAAGTCAATGGTCCTGAGTCAGAAGATTGGTCCCTGAACCCCACAATAGAATATCTCCTGTCCCCAGATGGAATTCGTGCTCTTCAACTTGTGTCAAGGGTCGGGGTATATGAATTATGCACAGCCCCTTAGCCCCCAGCACATTCTAAGATCTCTCTGGTAACAAACAAACAGCATTGTGATCCATCTTCATGAGATTCCATGTCACTTCAAGTCCTTGGTAATTCGCCCCAGAGCCACCAGAATGAACCTGCCATGTTCCTCACCTGATATGGTCAGTGGAGGTGTGCTTTCCAGGCATCCATGTGGGAGTGCTCTTCTACTTATTCTTTCCACATGTGGGACCCTGGAGCAAACAAACCAGACTGCCACTGACCAGTAGAAGGGAACCCTCTGTTTGGAGCATCTCAGAAGCACCAGCAGGAGAAATCCTCCATGGCCCTTGACACAACCCCTCCATTTGTCAGTCATCATAGACAAAAACTCCAGCATGAGAAAACATCTGAAATCTGCCGTTATTTAGATTCTGCACTTTCTTTTCCACCACTGCACACTAGAACTGCGTTTCACTTGACACTGAATTTATCCATAGCTTGGGTTTAGAATTCCATCCTCAGCCTCCTGGTCTGCAAGCCCTCTAGAGAGGGAATTTGGAGCCACAAGGCAACATTCTCCATTCCCACTAGAAAGAAATAGGGCCTGGTGAATCTTCCCAGAAACTCCACATGAGGTTCAATCTACTTGGCACTCGATGGAACCTTGATTTATAGGCTGTCCTGGGCACTAGTACTAGTACTAGTACTAGTACTGTGTCTGACAGAGCCTGAGCCAAGACCTAGTTTCAGGCACCCAAAGATATGAGCCCATATCCAGCATGTGAGATTGGCCAGGGCCCAAGTCCATCATCTCTACCCATCCTTGGTATTCAGGCACCTGTCCCCAGACCTTTTATGTAATCCCTACCAATGGGGTAACCTAAAGCACAATAGAGAACTCCTCCTTCCCCATGGTAGGAATCCTGGCTGTTGATATGAGTGTCCAAACCTCAAAGTGGGAGCCAGCTGCATGGCCAAGGAGACAATGCCCACTCATGAGGGCTGCCCTGAGCACAAGTAGCCATTGTAACCCTCAGCTTGATCAAGCCTTCAAAAAAATGCTCTTAGTTGCACCTCCAGGATCCTGCATTGCAGGCCTGATATGCCCTTAAGCCCAAATCCTAACACATCGTGGGATGTTCCATGTGCACATACCCAGAGCCCGTCACTGGAATCCCTGTTTTGAGGCACCCCTAAGATGGAAAACAGCACTCTTCACTTCCCTGAGAAAGCCACCAAACTAATGGGATCCCCCAGGATCCTTGAGAAGAAGAATCTCCCATGGTCCCATGAGTCCACACCTGTATTCCGAGGCCAGCGTGGATATGCTATCCAGATACAAGAGACTGTGCTACTGGCTTCGAGTCACCTGATTTACAGTTCCTGACGTGCTGCCCTCCAGATCTTTGAATTGGGGCTGTGAACACCTCTCCATTAACCTTATCCCGAGTTTGTGTTTGCAGATCTCTCTCTAAAAACAATAGCTCGCATGTCCTCCAGGATGGGGCCCCTAGAGTCACACCACAAGACTGTGCTTGCCATCCCCAAGGAAACTGGGCCCATCACAGTTGCCCAAACCCTCCTGATTAGGAGAAACCTGGAAGGCTCCTGAGCACATCCCAATATTGGAGGCTGCTCTGGATGCAAATGCACAGTCTGAAACACCCTGATCACCTCCATCCAGGCAGACACCCAAATCAATGGTCCTGAGTCAGATAATTGAACCTGACATGGCCCTAGGACCTCATTGGAAGAGGGATTAACTTTTCAGGCACCTGTCCTCAGAGGCCTCTTCTGGAATACCAACTTATGATACAAATTATGGCCCCTGAGCCCCAGGGTGGGAAATCCTCCATGGCCTCTTGACGCCACCTCTCCATTTGTTGGTCATCGTAGACACAAACTCCAGCCTGAGCAAACATCTGACATCCGCCCATATTCAGGCGCTGATATTGGAATCAGCTGCTGCACACTGGAACTGCCTTTCGCTTTGCAATGAATTTAAGCCTAGCTTCAGACTACAATTTCATCCTCACCCTACTGGTCTGCCATATCTCTTGATAGGGAATTCTGGAGCCAAAACGCAACATTCTGCCTTCTTCATAGATAGAAGGACCTGGTGAGTCTGCCCATAAACTGCACATGAAGATCAATATACTCAGCCCAGGAGGGAACCCCTATTTATAGTTTGCCCTAGCCACTAGTGCTGTGTCTGACAGAGCCTGAGCCCCTACCTCGTGTCAGCAACCCAGAGGGTGGGGCCCACATTAACCATGTGAGACCGGCCATGGCCCAGGGCTGTCATTACTACCCATCCTTGGTATTCAGGCATCTGTCCCCTAGATCTTAGCTGGAATCCCTACCAATGGGGGGACCTGAAGCACAATAGAGAATTCATCCTTCGCCATGGCAGGAATCCTGGCTTTTGGATGGGTGTCCAACCCTAGGAATGGGAACTGGCTGCATGGCTGAGTAGACATCGCCCAATCCTGATGGCCTCCGGGGCACAAGCAGGCATTGGGACCCTCAGCTTGACCATACTTTCAAACAAACGCTCTCAGTTGCACCTCCAGGATCCCGCATTGCAGGCCTGGTATGGCCCTAGGCCTAAATATTAACCCTTGGTGGGATTTTCCAAGCACTTAGACCCAGAGCTCATCTCTGGAATGCCTGTTTTGGGGCACGCTTAAGCTGGAAAACAGTACTCATCCCTTCCCAGAGAAATCCAACAAACTATTGAGAACCGCCAGGATCCTTGAGAGGAGAAATCTCCCATGGACCCTTGAGACAACACCTGCAATAAAGGCCATTCTGGAAATTAAATCCAGATACAATTACCTGTGCTACCACCTTTGAGTTACGTGATTTGCTGCCCTCCTGGTCTATGGATTGGGACTATGATCACCTTGCCACTAACCCTAACCTAAGTTTGTGTTTGCAGACTTCTCTCTCAAAATCATGGCGCACATGTCCTCCAGGATGGGGTCTCTGGAGTCACACCACAGGACAGTTCCTGCAATCCCCAAGGAAACTACCCATCACAGTTGTCCAAAAACCCCATATAAGGGAAACCTGCAAGGAACCTGAGCCAACCCTAGTATTGGATGCTACTCTGGACACAAATGCACAGTCTGAAACACCCTCATCACCTGCATCCAGTCAGACACCAGAGTCAATGATCCTGAGTCAGAAGATTGAATGACATTCCCCTAGGGCCTCATTCAAACCCTTTATTAGGTTTTCAGGCTTCTGTCCTCAGAGACCTGTTCTGGATTACCAATTTATGATACAACATATGGCCGCTGAGCCCCACAACAGAATATCTCCTGCCCCCAGAAGCAATCCAGGCTCTTGGGCCTGTGTCAAATCCTCAGGCTAGATGAATCCTGCATGGCCCATTAACCACCAGCACATTCTAAGATCTCCCTGGTAACAAACCAACATTTTGACCCATCTTCATGAGGTTCCATGTCCAATCCAGTCTTTATTTCTTCGCCTCAAAGCCACCAGATGCCATGTTCCTTCGCTGTCATGGTCAATGAAGGTGTGCTTTCCAGTCACCCATGTGGGAGATCTATGTTATCCGATCTTTCGACATGGGGAACCATGGAGGAAACAAATCAGACTGCCCCTGTCTGGTAGAAGGAAACCTTGCTGTTTGGAGCATCTCAAAAACACCAGATTGGGAAATCCTCCATAACCTCTTGATGCCACCCCTCCATTTTTGTGTCATCATAGACACAAACTCCAGCATGAGCAAATATCTGACATCCACCCTCACTCAAGTGCTGAATATTGGATTCAAACATTGCACACTGGAAATTTCTTTCGCTTGATACAGAATGTAACCATAGCTTAGGTTTACAATTCCATCCTCAGCCTCCTGGTCCACAAGCCCTCTTGATAGTGAATTCTAGAGCCACAAAACAGCATTCTGCCTTCCCCTTACAAACAAGAAGGGCCTGGTGAGTCTGCCCAGAAACCATACATGAGGATCAATCTGCTCGGCACTCGAGGGAACCCCAATTTATAGGCTGCCCTGGGCACTAGTGCTGTGTCTGACAGAGCCTGAGCCAAGACCTAGTGTCAGCCACCCAGTGATCGGGGCCCATATCCACGATTTGATACTGGCCATGGCCCATGTCCATCATCTTTACCCATCCTTGGTATTCAGGCCTCTGTCCCCAGACCTTTGCTGGAATCCCCACTAATGGGGGAACCTGAAGCACTATAGAGAACTCCTCTTTCCCCATGGCTGGATTCTGGCTGTTGGGATGGTTGTCCAACCCTCAAAGTGGGAGCCAGCTGCATGGCCAATGTGACCACGCCCACTCATGAGGGCCACCTGGGCATAAGCAAGTATTGTGACCCTCAGCCTGAGAATGATTTCAAACAAGACATCTCAGTTGCACCTCCAGGATCCTGCATGCAGGCCTGGTAAGCCACTAGGCCCAAATCCTAACACTTGGTGGGATTTTCCAGGGGACCAAACCCAGAGTCCGTCTCTGGAATCCATATTTTGGGGCACCCCTAACATGAAAAACAGCACTCTTCCCTTCCCCGAAAAAGCCACCAACTATTGGGAGCCACCAGGATCCTTAGAGAGGAAAAATCTCCCATGGACCCATGAGGCCACAACTGCATTCTGAGGCCATCCTGCACACAATACAGAGAAAAAAGCCTGTGATTCTGCCTTTGAGTCACCCGATTAACAGTTCCTGAAGAGCTGCCATCCATGTCTATGCATTGGGCCTGTGATAACCTTGCCACTAACCCTAACCCAAGTTTGTGTTTTCAGACTTCCCTCCCAAAACCATGGCTCACATGCCCTCCAGTTTGTGATAACTGGAGCCACACCACGGGATTGTACCTGTCTTCCCAAAGGAAACTGTGATTGTCACTATTAAACAAACCCTCTAGATTAGGAGAAACCTGCAAGTCCCCTAAGCCCAGCCCAATATTGGAGGCCACTCTGGACGCAAATGCACAGTCTGACACACCATATCATCTACATCCAGACTGATATCCAAGTCAATGGTCCTCAGACAGAAGATTGAACCTGACATGCTCCTAGGATTCACTGGAACACTAGAATAGGTTTTCAGGTATCTGTACTCAGAAGGCTGTTCTGCATATCAATGTATGATACAATATGGTCACTGAGCCACACAAAAGAACATCTGTCCTTAGAAGAAAGCTGTGCTCTGGACCTGTGTCAAACACTCTGGGTAGATGAATCCTTCAAGGCCCCCTGGCAACCAGCACATTCTATGATCTCCCTGACAAAATACCAGCATTGTGACCCATCTTCATGAGACTCCATGACAACTCCAGCCCTTGGTACTTCGGCCCAGAGCCACCAGAATGAAACTGCCATGTTCCTCTGCTGCCATGGTCAATGTAGGTGTACTTTCCAGGCATCCAGCGGGAGTGCTCTGATACCAACTTTCCACATGGGGAACCCTGGAGGAAACAAACCAGACTCCCCTGTACGGTAAAAGGAATCTTTTCTGTATGGAGTATCTCAAGCCTGAGGGTGGGTAATCCTCCATGGCCTCTTGAGGCCACCCATCCATTTGTTGGTCATCATAGACACTAACTCCAGCGTGAGCAATCAACTGACATCTGCACTTACTCAAGTGCTGGATATTTGAATCAGCTGCTACACACTGGAATTGCCTTATGCTTGGCACTGAATTTAAAAGTAGCTTGGCGGGACGCCTGGGTGGCTCAGTTGGTTAAACAGCTGCCTTTGGCTCAGGTCATGATCCCAGCGTCCTGGGATCGAGTCCCACATCAGGCTCCTTGCTCCGCAGGGAGCCTGCTTCTCCGTCTGTCTCTGCCTTCCACTCTGTCTGCCTGTGCTTGCTCTCGCTCGCTCTCTGACAAATAAATAAAATCTTGGAAAAAAAAAGTAGCTTGGGTTTGCAATTCCATCCTCACCCTGGTGTTCAGTAAGCTCTCTTGATAGGGAATTCTGAAGCCACAACACAGCATTCTGCCTTCCCCATAGCAAGAAAAAACAGCCTGGAGAGACTGCCCAGAAACCCTACATGAGGATAAATCTACTCGACCCTCGAGTGAACCCCATTTATAGGTTTACCTGGCCACTAGCGCTGAGTCTGACAGAACCTCGTCTCTGACCTCGTGTCAGGACCCAGAGACTGGGCTCCAACTCCAGAATGTGAGACCAGCCATGTCCCAGGGCTGTCATCTCTACCCATTCTTGATTCAGGCATCTGTCCCCAGACATTTGCTGAAATCCCTGCCAATGGGGGAACCAGAAGCACAATAGGGAAATCCTCCTTCCCCATGGCAGGAATGATGGCTCTTGGGATGGGTTTCCAGACCTCAGAGTGGTAGCCAGCTGAATGGCCAATGATAACCCGCCCACTCATGAGGGCCGCCCTGGACACAAGCAGGCATTGTGACCCCCAACATGAGCATGCTTTCAAACAAACACTCTCAGTTGCATTCCAGAATCCAAATTTGCAGGCCTGATATGCCCCTAAGCACAAATCCTAACACCTGGTGGGATTTTTCAGGGGACCAGAAACACAGCCTGTCTCTGGAATCCCTGTTTTGGGACAACCCTAAGATGTAAAATAGCACTCTCCCCTTCGCCAAGAAAGCCACCATAGTATAGGGAGCCGCTAGGATCCTTGAGAGGAAAAATCTCCCATGGATCCATGAGACCACACCTGCATTCCGAGGCCATCCTGGACACAAAAGCCAGATACACAAGCCTGTGCTACCACCTTCAAGGCAACTAATTTATAGTTCCAGACGAGCTGCCCTCCAGGTCTATGCATTGGGCCTGCGATCACCTCACACTAATCTTAACCCGAGTTTGTGCTTACAGACTTCTATCCCGAAACCATGGCTCATATTTCCTCCAGGATGGGGTCTCTGGAGCCACACCAAAGGACTGTGCCTGCCATCCCCAAGGAAAATGTGTCCGTCACATTTGCCTAAAACTTCGAGATAAGGAGAAACCTGCAAGGCCCCTGAACCCACCCCAATACTGGAGGCCCCTCTGGACACAAATGTGCATTCTGAAATACGCTGATCACCTGAATCCAGGCAGATACCCAAGTCAGTGTTTCTCAGTCAGAAGATTGAACCTGACATGCTCCTATGACCTCATTGTAACCCCTGATTAGGTTTTCAGGCATTTGTAATCAGAGACCTGTTCTGGAGTACCAACTTAAGATACAACATGTGGTCCCTGATCCCCACAACAGAACATCTCCTTTCTCTAGATGGAAGCCGTGCTCTTGGAACTGTGTCAAACCCTCAGGGTTGATGAATCCTACTTGGCCCGTAGCCACGAGCAGAATTTAAGATCTCACTGGTAACAAGCCAGCATTGTGAGCCATCTTCATGAGATTCCATGTCAACTACAGGCCTTGGTACTTCACCCCAGAGCCTTCAGAAAGAACCTGTCATGTTCCTCAGCTGCAATGTTCAGTGGAAGTGTGCTTTCCAGGCATCCATGTGGGAGTGCTCTGCTACCCAAACTTTCCACATGGGGGACTCTCGAGCAAACAAATCTGACTGCCCTGTCCTGTAGAAGGAAACCTGGCTGTTTGGAGCATCTCACAAGCTCAAGTGTGGGAAATCCTCTATGACCTCTTTTCAACTCCTCTCCATTTGTCGGTCATTATAGACACAAACTCCAGCTTGAGCAAACATCTGACATCTGCGCTTACTCAGGTGCTGGATATTCGAATCAGCCGCTGCACACTGGAAATGCCATTCGCTTGTCACTGAATTTATTCATAGCTTGGGTTTACAATTCCATCCTCACCCTACTGGTCCACAAGCCCTCATGATAGGGAATTCTGCAGCCACAACACAGCATTCTGCCTTCCCAATAGAAAGAAGAAGGGCCTGGTGAGTCTGCCCAGAAACTCCACATTATGATCAATCTACTTGTCCCTTGAGGGAACCCTGAATTATAGACAGCCCTGGCCCCTAGTGTTGTGTCTGACAGAGCCTAAGCCCCGACCTCGTGTCAGCCACCTAGAAGGCGGGGCCCATATCCCGCATGTTAGACTGGCCATGGAACAGAGCCGTCATCTTTACCCATCCTTGGTATTCAGGCATGTGTCCCCAGACCTTTCCTGGAATCCCTACCAATGAGGGAACCTGAATCACAATAGAGAAATCCTCATTCCCCATGGCAGGATTCCTGTAAGTTCGGAAGGGTGTCCAACACTCAGAGTGTTAGCCTACTGAATGGCCATTGAGACCACCCCCATTCCTGAGGGCCACCCTATGCAAAAGCTTGCATAGTGACCCTCAGCCTGAGCATGCTTTCAAACAAACGCTCTCAGTTGTATCTCCAGGACTTGCATTGGAGGCCTGGTAAGCCCCTATGCCCAAATCATAACCCTTGGTGGGTATTTCCAGGTGCCCAGAGCCAGAGCACTTCTCTGCAATCCCTGTTATGGGACACCCTTAATATGGTAAACAGAACTCTTTCCTCTCTGAGAAAGCCACCACATTATAAGGAGCCGCCAGGATACTTGAGAGGAAATATCACCCATGGACACCTGAGACCACACCTGCATTCTTAGTCCATCGTGGATACACAATCCAGATAAAAAAGCCTGTGCTACCTCCTTTGAGGCATGCGATTTACATTTCACACGGAGCTTCCCTCCAGGAGTATGCATTGGGCCTACAATCACTTCGCCACTAAACCTAACCCGCATTTGTGTTTGCAGACTTCCCTCCCAAAACCATGGCTCTCATGCCCTCCAGCATGGGGTCTCTGGAGCCACACCACAGGACTGTGCCCACCATTGCCAAGGAAACTGTGCCCATCAAATTGCCCTATCTTTCCAGATTAGGAGAAACCTGCAAGGCCCCTGAGCCCACCCCAATACTGGTTGCCACTCTGTACACAAATGCACAGTCTGGAACACCCTGATCACCTACATCTAGGCAGACTTTGAAGTCAATGATACTGAGTCAGAGGATTGAACCTGACATTCCGTTAGGATTTTATTGGAACCCTAGATTAAATTTTCAGGAATCTATCCTCAGAGGCCTGTTCTGCAATACCAAATTATGATACATTTGGTCCGTTAGCCCCACATCAGAACATCTCTGGTCCGAGAAGGAAACCGTGCCCTTTGACCAGTGTCAAACCCTCAGGGTAGATGAATCCTACATGGTCCCTTAGCCACCAGCACACTGTAAGGTCTCCATGGTAACAAACCTGCATTATGACCCATCTTCATGAGACTTCATGTCAACTCCAGGCCTTGGTAATTCGCCCAAGAGCCACCAGAACGAATTGGCCATGTTTCTCAGCTGCAATTTTAATGGAGGTGTGCTTTTCAGGCATCCACGTGGGAGTGCTCTGCTACCCAAACTTTCCACATGGGGGACCCTGGAGCAAATAAACCAGTCTCCCCCTGTGTGGTAGAAGGAAACTTTGCTGTTTGAAGCATCTCAGAAGCCCCAGCATGTGAAATCCTCCATGGCCTCTTGACGCCACCCCTCCATTCATCGGTCATCATAGACATAAACTCCAGCATGAGGAAATGTCTGACTTTCACCTTTACTCAGGTGCTGGATATCTGGAATCAGACACTGCACAATGGAACTGCCTTTTGCTTGGCACTGAATTGAACCTTAGCTTGAGTTTACAATTCCATCCTCACCCTACTGGTCCCCAAGCCCGCTTGATAGGGAATTCTGGGGCCACAACGCAGCTTTTTGCCTTCCCCTTAGAAAGAAGAAGGGCATGGTGATTCTGCCCAGAAACTCTGCATGAGGATCAATCTGCTCAGCCCTTGAGGGATCCCTGATTCATACTTAGCCCTGACCACTAGTTCTGTTTCTGACAGAGCCTGAGTGCTCAATTCATGTCAGCTACTCAGAGAGTCAGGCATGTGAGACTGGCCATGTCTCAGGTCCCTCATCTCTACCCATCCTTGGTATTCAGGCATCTGTCCCCAGACATTTGCTAGAATACCTGCTAATGGGGGAACCTGAGGCACAATAGAGAATTCTTCCTTTTCCATGGCAGGAATCCTGGTAGTTGGGATGGGTGTCCTACATTAAAGTGGTAGCCAGCTGCATGGCCAAGGAGACAACTCCCACTCATAAGGGCTGCCCTAATCACATCAGGCATTGTGACACTCAGACTAGCATGCTTTCAAACAAACGCTCTCAGTTGTACCTCCAAGTCACACATTGTAGGCCTGGTACTCCCCTAGGCCCAAATCCTAATCCTGGTGGGATTTTCCAAGCACCCAGACTCACAGCCCTTCTCTGGAATCCCTTTTTGGGGAACATCTAAGATTGAAAACAGCACTCTTCCATTCAAACGAGAAAGCCACCATACTATTGGGAGCTTCCAGGATCTGTAGAGAGGAAAATACTCTCATGGAAACATAAGAACACACCTGCATTCCAAGGCTATCATGGACACACAATCCAGATACAAAAGCCAGTGCTAGTGCCTTCGAGGTACGTGATTTACAGTTCCTGACGATCTGCCCTCCAGGTCTATGCATTGGGCCTACGATCACCTCGCAACTCAACCTAATCCGAGTTTGTGATTGCAGACTTCTCTCCCAAAACCATGGCTTACATGCCCTCCACGATGGAGTCTCTGGAGCCACACCACAGGACAGTGCCTGCCACCCCCAAAGAAACCGTGCCCACAAATTTTCCTAAACCTTCAAGATTAGGAGAAACCTGCAAGGCCCCAGAGCCCACCCCAATATTGGAGGCCACTCTGTACACAAAGGCACAGTCAGAAACACCCTGATTGCCTACATATAGTCAGACACCGAAGTCAATGGTCCTGAGTCTGATGATTGAACCTGAAATTCCCCTTGGACTTCATTGGAACCCTAGATGAAGTTTTTAGGCATCTGTCCTCAGAGGCCTGTTCTGGAATTCCAACTTATGATACAACATTTGGTCCGTGAGCCCCACAACAGAATATCTCCGATACCCAGAAAAAAACCGTGTTCTTCGACCGGTGTCAAACCATCAGGATAGACTAATCATACATGGCCCCTTAGCCACCAGCACATAGTAAGATTTCCGTGGTAACAAAACTGCATTGTCACCCAACTTCATTAGAAACCAGGCCTTGGTAATTTGCCCTAGAGCAACCAGAAAGAACCTGCCATGTTCCTTAGGTGCAATGGTCAATGTAGGTGTGCTTTCCAGTATCCACGTGCGAGTACTATGCTACCCAAACTTTGCACATGGGGGAACCTGGTGTAAACAAACCAGACCTCCCCTGTCCAGTAGAAGGAAACCTTATGTTTGGATCAACTCACAGGCCTCAGCGTGTAAACTGCTCCATGGCCTCTTGATGCCACCACTCCATTGGTCGGTCATCATAGACACAAACTCCAGTCTAAGCAAACATCTGACATGCACCCTTATCCCGGTGCTGGATGTCTTGAATAAACCACTGCACATTGGATCTGCCTTCCACTTGGCACTGAATTGAACCATAGCTTGTGTTTACAATTCCATCCCCACCTGACTGGTCCCTAAGCCCTCTTGATAGGGAAATCTGGGGCCACAACGCAGCATTCTGCCTTCCCCATCGAATGAAGAAATGCCTGGTGAGTCTGCCCTGAAAACCCACATGAGGATCAATCAGGTCGGCCCTCGAGTCAACACCGATTTATAGGCTGCCATGGCCACTAGTGCCGTGTCTGACAGAGCCTGAGCTCGACTGAGTTTCAGCCACTAGAGAGCAGGCCCCATATCTAGCATTTGGGATTGCCATGGCCCAAGTATGTCATCTCTACCCATCCTTGATATTCAGGCACCTGTCCCCAGACCTTGGCAGGGATCCCTGCCAATTAGGGAACTTGAAGCACAACAGAGAACTCTTCTTTCCCCATGGCAATAAACCTGGCTTTTGGGATGGGTGTTCTACCCTCAAAGGGGGAGCCAGTTACAACATCAATGACACCACACACACACTCCTGAGGACTACCCTTGGCACAAACAGGCATTGTGACCCTCACCCTGAGCATGCTTTCAAAAAATCCCTCTCAGATTCACCACAATGATCCCTCATTGCAGGCCTGGTATGTCTGTAGGTTCAAATCATAAAACTTGGCTGGATTTTCGAGGTGCCCAGACCCAGAGACCATCTCTGGAATTTTTGTTTTGGTGCACCCTTCAGATGGAAAACAGCACTCATCCCTTCCCCAAAAATGTCACCAAATTATGAGGAGCCACCAGGATCCATAGAGAGGCAATGTCTCCCATGGACCCATGAGAACACACCTGCATTCCGAGGCCATCCTGGACACACAATCCGGAGAGAAAAGCCTGTGCTACTGCCTTCTATTCACCCTAATTACAGTTCCAGATGAGCTGCTCTCAAGGTATATGCATTGGGCCTGTGATCACCTCGCCACTCACCCTAATTCAAATTTGTGTTTGCAGACTTATCTACCAAAACCATGGCACACATGCCCTCCAGGATGGGGTCTCTGGATCCACACTGCAGGACTGTCCCTGCCATCCACAAGGAAACTGTTTCCATCACAGTTGCCCAAACTGTCTAGATTAGGAGAAACCTACAAGGCCTCTGGGCCTACCCCAATTTCGGCGGCCGCTCTGAACACAAATGCACAGTCTGAAATACCCTGATCCCCTACATCCAGGAACACAGCCAAGTCAATGGTCCTGAGTCAGAATAATGAACCTAACATGCCCCTAGGACGTCATTGGAACCATTGATTCGGTTTTCAGACATGTGTCCTCAGAGGCCTGTTCTAGAATGCGAACTTATGATACAACATGTGGTGCCTGGGCCACACAACAGAACATCTCCTGTCCCCAGAAGGAAACCGTGCCCTACAATCTGTGCAAAATCCCAGAGTAGTAGATTCCTGCACAACTACTAAGCCACCAGCACATTCTAAGATGTACCTGGTAACAAACCAGCTGTGTGGCACATCTGCAAGAGATTCCATGTCAAATCAAGGACTTGGTACTTTGCTACAGAGACACCAGAATAAAGCTGCCATGTTCTTCAGTTGCAATGGTCAATGAAGTTGAACATTCCAGGCATCCATGCGGTAGAGCTCTGCTACCCAAACTTTCCACATGGGGGACCCTGGAGCAAATAAACCACACTCCACCTGTCCAGTAGAATGAAACCTTGCTATTTGGAGCAGCTCATGAGTCTCAACGTGAAAATCCCTCCATGGCTTCTTGACGCCACCCCTCCATTTGTCAGACATCATAGACACAAACTCCAGTGTGAGCAAATATCCGACGTCCTCCCTTACTAAGGTGCTGGATATCTGGAAAAAGCTGCTGGACACAGGAACTGCCTTCCGCTTGGCAGTGAATTGAACTGTAGCTTGTGTTTACAATTCCTTCCTCACCCGACTGGTCCCCAAGCCTTCTTGATAGCGAATTATGGAGACACAACACAGCATTCTGCCTTCCCGATAGAAACAAGTGCCTGGTGAGTCTGGCCAGAAACCCCACATGAGGATCAATCTGCTCGGCCCTATATCGGAGGGACCCTGATTTATAGGTTGCCCTGGCCACTAGTGCTGTGTCTGACAGAGCCTGAGCCCAGACCTAGTGTCAGTCACCAGAGTTTGAGCCCCACATCTAGCATTTGGGATTGCCATGGCTCAAGTATTTCATCTCTACCCATCCTTGGTATTCAGGCACCTGTCCCCAGACCTTTGCTGGAATCCCTGACAATGGGGCATCCTGAAGCACAATAGAGAACTCCTCCTTCTTCATATCAGGAAACTTGGCTGTTAGGATGGGTGTTCAACCCTGAAAGGGGGAGTCATTTACAAGTCCAGTGAGACCACACAAACTCCTCAGGGATGCCCTGGAGGCAAACAGGCCTTGTGACCCTCAGCCTGAGCATGCTTTCAAACAATCCTTCTCTGTTGCACCACCATGAACCCGCATTGCAGGCCTAATATGCCCCTAAGCCCAAATCCTAGCACTTGTTGTGATGTCCCAGATGCCATGAACCAGAGCCCGTCTCTGGAATGCCTGTTTTGGGGCACCCATAAGGTGGAAAACATCACTCTCCCCTTCCCCGAAAAAGCCACCAAACTATGGAGAGCCACCAGGATCCATAGAGAGGAAAAGACTCCCATGGACCCATGAGACCACACCTGCATTCCAAGGCCATGCTGGACACACAATCCAAAGAGAAAAGCCTGTGCTACTGCCTTCCAGTCTCCCTAATTATATTTCATGAAGAGCTTCCCTCCAGGTCTACGCATTGGGCCTGTGATCACCTCGCCACTCACCCTAATTTGTATTTGTGTTTGCAGACTTCTCTCCCAAAACCATGGCTCACATGCCCACCAGAATGTTATCTCTGAAGCTACACCACAGAACTCTGGCTGCCAACCCCAAGGACACTGTGCATATCAGATTTGCCCAAACCTTCCAAATTAGGAGAAACCTGTGTGGCCCCTGAGCCCACACCAATATTGCCGGCCACTCGGGATGGAAATGCGCAGTCTGAAACACCCTTATCACCTACATCCAGGGAAATAGCCAAGTCAATGATCGTGAGATAAACGATTGAACCTAAAATGCCCCTAGGCTCTCAATGGAACCCCATTAGGTTTTTAGGCATCTGTCCTCAGGGGCCTGTTCTGAAATACCAATCTATGACACATCATGTGGTCTCTGAGCCACACGACAGAACATCCCCTGTCCCCAGAAGAATACCATGCTCTTCGACCTGTGCCAAACCCTCAGGGTAGGAGAATCCTGCATGGCACCTTAGCAACCAGCACATTCTAAGTTCTCCCTGGTAACAAACAAGCATTGTGACCCATCTGCAAGAGATCCCATGTCAACTCAAGGCCTTGGCACTTTGTCCCAGAGCCATCAGAACGAATCTGCCATGTTCCTCAGCTGCAATTGTCAATGGAGGTGTGCTTTCCTGGCATCCATGCCGGAGAGCTCTTCTTCACAAACTTTCCACATGGGGAAACCTAGAGTAAACAAACCAGACTTCACCTACACTGTACAAAGAAATGTTACTTTTTGCAGCAGTTCACAGGCCTCAGCATGTGAACTCCTCCATGGCCTCTTTATACCACCCCTCCACTTGTCGGTCATCATAGACAAAAACTCTAGTGTGAGCAAGCATCTGACATCCACCCTTATTCCAGTGCTGGATGTCTCGAGTAAACTGCTACAAATTGGAACTGCCTTCTGCTTGGCACTGAATTGAACCATAGCTTTTGTTTACAATTCCACCCAAAACTGACTGGTCCCCAAGCTCTGGTGATTGGGAAATCTGGAGCCACAACACAGCATTCTGCCTTCCCTATTGAATGAACAAATGCCTGGGAATCTTCCAAAGAAACTCCACATGAGGATCAATCTGCTCCGCCATCGAATCTACTCTGATATAAAGGCTGCCATGGCCACTAGCGCTGTGTCTGACAGAGCCTGAGCCCCGACCGAGTTTTAGGCCTCATATCTAGCATTTGGGATTGCTATGGCCCAAGTACGTCATCTCCACCCATCCTTGGTATTCAGGCACCTATCTCGAGACCTTGCTGGAAACCCTGCCAATGGGGCAACCTGAAGCAAAGAGGAACCTGACAGAAGAGAACTCATCCTTCCTCATGGCAGGACATTTGGCTGTTGGGTTGGGTGTCCAACTCTCTAAGAGGGAGCCAGATATATGACCAATGAGACCACTCCCACTCCTGAGGGCCGCCATGGGAGCAAACAGGCATAGTGAGACTCAGCCTGAGCAAGCTTTCAAACAATCCCTCTCAGTTGCACCATCATGATCCTGCATTGCAGGCCTCATACACCCCTAGGTGCAAATCCTTACCCTTGGTGGGAAGTCCCAGATGCCCAGAAAAAGAGCCTGTATCTGGAATCCCTGTTTTGGGGCACCCATAAGATGGAAAACAACACTCTTCCCTTCCCCAAAAAAGCCACCAAACTATGAGCTGCACAGATCCATAGAGAGGAAAAGTTTCCCATGGACCCATGAGACTATACCTGCATTCCAAGGCCATCCTGGACACACAATATAGAGAGAAAAGCCTGTGCTACTGCCTTCCAGTCACCCTAATTACTCCTGACAAGCTGCACTCCAGGTCTACTCATTGGGCCTGTGATCACCTTTCCACTAACCATAACCCACATTTGTGTTTGCAGACTTTCTCCCAAAACCATGGCTCATATGCCCTCCAGGACAGGGTCTCTGGATCCACAACACATGACTGGGCCTGCCATCCCCAAGGAAACTGTGCCCGTCAAACCTGCCCAAACCTTCCAGTTTAGGAGAAACACGCAAGAGCCCTGAGCCCGACCCAATATTGTCGGCAGCACTGGACACAAATGCCAGTCTGAAACGCCCTGATCACCTACATCCAAGCAGACAGCCATTTCAATGTTCCTGGGTCAGAAGATTGTACCTGACATGCTCCTAGGACGTCATTGGAACACTAGATTAGGTTTTCAGGCATCTGTCCTCAGGGTCCTGTT
Organism: Mustela nivalis; assembly: GCF_964662115.1. Classification (NCBI taxonomy): domain Eukaryota; kingdom Metazoa; phylum Chordata; class Mammalia; order Carnivora; family Mustelidae; genus Mustela; species Mustela nivalis. The sequence goes on from NW_028135082.1 coordinate 49,584, forward strand.
CTGAAATACGAACTTAGGATACAACATGTGGTCCCTGAGCCACACAATAGAATATCTCCTGTCCCCAGTAGGAATATATGCCCTTCGACCTGTGCCAAACCCTCAAGATTGGAGAATCCTGCACAGCACCTTAGACACCAGCACAAACTCTAGTTTGTGCGTTGACCCATACCACAAGCTTTCCATCTGCTGGACAGTCGAGTCCTGTTGAATGGCTCCAGGATGTCCCATACGGAAAGACTGGAGAGCAGGATTCGAAGGATGGATGCCTGTACAGCATACCTCACATTCCCATTGGCTCTTTGTGACAAGACATGTTTGAACTACTGGCTCTGGGGCGAGCTAACTAGGGGGCTGAATTGAAATGGACTCTCCTGCGGATGGGTCATAATGTGGGTTTGTGTGCATGGAGACCTTGGAATATGTTGGCAGCTCAGGGGCCATGAAGTATTCGCCTAACCGAAGGGTGTAATATTGCTCCAATTAAAAAGAGATCCCTATGTGGAGATGAGACAGGTTCTCTTTGGTGCCTCAGAAAAGCCCCAGATACTGGTCTTCAAACCAGTTCTCTGAGTAGAGACACCTGGAAACCAAAGCTAGGGTTCAGATTAGAGCCTAGATGCCTGTCCGTTTCAATCTTCTGTCTCTGGGGACACTGTCTGAGTATCTAAGTGAAGATAGTTGCTCAGCTGGTGTCAGAGTGCCTCTCCGAGGCATGGCCTTGGAGACCTTATTGGATTCTCCTAATCTCTATGGTTGTGGCCAATGGATTGGGTACAGTTTTCTTGGAGAGGACTGGCACAGTCCTTCAGTGTGTCTCCATAGGCCCTAGCCTGGAGGGTGTGTGGGTCCGGGCTGTGGGCACAGAAGTCTGAATACACAAACTCGGCTTGGGTGTGGAGCCGAGAGCATGGCAGGATGGACCCACAGACCGTGAGAGGAGATCCTCAGCTTATGAAAGAAGGGCAAATGGGAGGCAGTCACGCAAGCTTTTGTCTTTGGATGTTTTGTCTCCCATAGCCGTGGAATGTAGGGGTGACCTCAGGGGCTATGGAAGAGTCTCCCTCTCTGAGGAGTTGGTCCAGCTCTTAAGATTTTGGGGACATTTTGTGGGAAGGGTGGAGTCCTGCTGTCTGGCTCAGGTGTTCTTCCAGGAGAGGGACTCCAGATCACAGTCCTGGGTTCGAGCAAATGGAATACTCGAGCTCTTGTGAAGATTGGGATCATAGGGGCTTGGCAAGCCCCATATGCGGTCTCTTGGTCGAGGCCCTGAGAGACCTTACTTCGACATGGGGCCCATGCTGATGGTCCCAATGCGAGTTTGTACCGAAGGAGGCACTCAAGTTTAGGCTTGGCCTCAGGGGCCATGAAGGTTTCTCCTACACTGAAGGTATGACTCCATGCCAACAGCAAGCTTTCCAGCCATGGGGAAGGAGAAGATCTGATTTGTGCTTCAGTTACCCACGTTTGCCAGGATTTGATATAATATCTAGGGTCAGATGTCTGAAAACCCAGGTTGGGAAGAGATGACGGCATAAGGCCATGGCCTGTCTGATGTGCTTAGTGTGCAGCCAGCTGTTTCCTTGTCTGTCGGGACGTCAGGCTGTGTCAGACAGAGCATTACTGACCAGGGTAGCCTTTCCAGTTAGGGTGCGGTCGAGGCCAGAGCAGGTTGGTTCTCGTTTGTGGTTTCTGGAGAGCCCCATAGGGCAACGTTTTTCTTCTGGTGGGCAGGCAGAAAACTGTGTTGTGGTTCTGGAATTCCCAGTCTGGAGGGCTTGTTTGCCAGGAGTGTGAAGAGGGAAGTCTGAAAACACAAGCTAGCGTTAGGTTTGGGGCCGAGGGCATGGCAGGCCCACTCTGCTAAGACTGAATCGAGATCTCCTGCATCTGAGGTCAGGGCAAGTATCAGATGTTGCCTCAGGTTGGAGTTTGTGTCCATTATGGCCCCTTCCTGAAGGGGGTGGGGGCGTCATGAGGCCAGGGAGGTTTCCCAACGCTGGGAGTTATGAGCTGCCCCAAACATCAAGGTTTCCTCTGTAGGACAGTCGAGTACTATGAGATGGTTCTAGGATGACCCCTACAGAAAGACTCGAGAGAAGGGGTCTAAGCATGAATGTCTGCAAATGCCACCTCACATTCCCACTGGCTGCTTGGGGCAAGGCAGGCCCAATCTGCAGGCTCTTGGGCGGGTTTCTCAGAGGGCTGAGTAGAAATGGACTCTCCTGAGGATGAGTCATACTGTGGGTTGGTGGCCATGGAGACCTTGGAATGTGGCGGGGGCTCAGGGACTCTGCAGGTTTCTCCAAACCGAAGGGTTTGACACAGCTCCAACAATGAAGCTTCCCATGTGGAGACGATAGTTGTTCTGTTTGGTGTCTCAGGAAAGCCCCAGATGCTGGTCTTCAAACCCAGGCCTCTGAGGAGTGACACCTGGAAACCAAAGCAAGAGTTCAGATTAGGGCCCAGGGGCCTGTCTGGTTCAATCTACTGTGTCTGCCGACATCTGTCTGTGTTTCTGCATGGAGGTAGTTGCTCAGCTAGTGTCAGGATGCCTTTGTCCAGAGAGGCTTATAGTAGTGGGATGTCCTCGGGGGCCTTGAGGTTTCTCCTATTCTGTGGGGTTATGGGCAATGGAATGGGCATAGTCTCCTTGGAGAGAGCAGGAGAGTCCTGTGGTGTGGCTCCAGAGGCCCCAGCCTGGCGGCTGTGTGGGCCAGGGCTGTGGGGACAGACATCCAAAAACACAAACTCGGCTGAGGTTTGGGGCTGAGGTTATGGCAGGAGTGATCTACAGTCCGTGAGGGGAGCTCATTGTGATTAGAAAGTAAGGCGAGTGAGAGGCGGTCGTTCAGGCTTATGTCTCTGGATGTTGTATTCATGATGGTCATTTAATGTAAGCATGGTCTCATGGGCCATGGAAGTCTCCCTCTCTGGTGATTTGTCCGGCTCCCAAGAGATTGGGGTCATTTTGTGGGAAGGGAGGAGTCCTGTTTTCTGCCTCATGTGTCCCCACAATAGAGGGATTCTAGAGCAGAGCACTGAGTACATACAACTGGAATACCCACCCTCTGGTTAGGCCTGGGGTCCTATGGGCATGGCAAGCCCATATGCAGATTCTTGGTCCAGCCACTGAGAGACGTTACTTGAATAGTGGACTCATGCTGAGGGTCACAATGTGTGTTTGTGCCCAAGGTGGTCCTCAATATTGGGCGGGACCTCATTGAGCTTGCAGGTTTCTCCTACAGTGAACCTTGGACATGCCAACCTCAGGGTTTCTTGCCATGGGGAAGGAGGAGTTTTGATTTCTGCATCACGTTCACCTCTGGGCACTAATTGGAGATAAGGTCTAGGTTCTGAAGCCTGAAAACCGAGGTTTGGAAGAGATGACGACCTAAGGCCATGGCGGGTCCGATGTGTTCTGTTTGGGGCCAGCTTTCTAGGTGTCGTTCAGGAGGTCTGCACTCAGGCTGTGCCAGACAGGGCATTCGTGCCCAGATACGCTGTATAATTGGGGTACAGTTGAGTGGCATGCAGAAGATAATTATTTGGGGTTTCTCCGTAGCCCCATAAGGCAAAGTCTTTCTTCTGGAGGGCAGGCAGAGTGCTGCATTCTGGCTCCGGAACTGCCAAACTGGAGTCCTTGGGGCCACGAATACAAGGATGTAAGTCTGAGAACTGAAGCTTTGCTTTGGTTTCAGGGCGAGGAAATGGCAGGCACACTCTGCAGAGCTGAATTTAGATTTCATGCATCTGAGGTCAGGGCGAGGTTCATATATTGGCTCAGGTTGGAGTTTCTGTCCATGATGGCCCCTTCATGAAGGGGGGTCATCACACCGCCATTGGTGCTTTCCCATGATGGCAGTAGTGAGATGCTCCAAACCACAAGGATTTTCTGCGGGTCAGTTGAAACCTGTTGGATGGCTCCAGGACATCCCATATGGAACAATTGCAGAGCAGGGTTCTAAGGATGGATGCCTGGGCATCCGGCCTTGCATTCCAATTGTCTCCTAGCGAAACGGCACGTTTGATTGCTGCCTATGATGTAGCAGCCGAGGGGGCTGAGTTGAAATGCATTCTCCTGAGGATCGGTCATAATGTGGGATTGTGTCCATGGAGACCTTGGAATGGGGCAGTGGCACCAGGGCTCTGAAGGATGCTCCTAACCAGAGGTTTTGACACAGCTCCAAGAAGCATTTTTCCCATGGGGAAACAAGATTTGTTCTCATTGGTGCTTCAGTAACCCCCAATATGCTGGTATTGGAAACCAGAACTCTGAGGAGAGATGCCTGGAAACCAAGGCAATGGATCTGATTAGGGCCTGGGGCCTGTCTGGTTTAATCTTCTTCTCTCGGTTCATCTGTCTATGGGATTGAGTGGAGGTAGTTCCTCAGCTGGTGTCAGATTGCCCCTATTTGTCCTGGGCAGTCTACACTATTGGGATGGCCACTTTGACTTTGGAGGTTTCTCCTAATTTGCAAGTTTGTGGCCAATGAAATGGGCAGAATTCCTTTGGGGAGGGAAGGCACAATCCTGAGGTGTGGCTCTAGGGGCTCAAGCATGGAGGGTGTGTGGGTCAGAGCTGTGGGGACAGAAGTCTGAAAACAGAAACTCGTCTTAGGTTTGGGGACATAGGTATGGGAGGCCCGATCTACAGACCTTGAGGAGAACTCTTCAGGATATGAACAAAGAATGAGTGTGAGGCACTTGCTCAGGCTTTTGACTCTGGATTTTGTGTCACTGATGGCCGTGGAATGTAGGGGCGTCCTCATGGACCATGGGTGAGACTTCCTCTATGGGGATTTGGATGATCCCAATATTTTGGGGTCATTCCGTGGGATGGGAGGAGTCCATTCTGGTTTTTTTTTTTTTTTTTTTTTTTACCTCAGGTGTGCCACTAAAGAGGGATTCCAGAGCAGATCCCTGGGAAGGGGCGACTGGACAACCCGAACTCTGTATAAGATTGGGGGCCTAAGGGCATGGCAATCCCCATATGGGGTACCTTGGTCCAGCCACTGAGAGGTCTTACTTGAGTACAGTGCTCACACTGAGGGTCACAATGCATGTTTGTGCCCAATGTAGGCATCAAGCATGGGCGGGGACTCATGGGCCATGCTTGATTCTCCTACACTGAACTTTGGACAACATACGAACCACAAGGTTTCTTTCCATGGGGAAGGAGGAATTCTGATTTCTGCATCATGTTCACCCCTGGGCAGTGACTGGAGATAAGATCTAAGTTCTGAATCCAGAAAATCGAGGTTGGGATGAGATGATAACCTAAGGTCATGGAGGGTCCGATGTGCTCAGTGTGCGGTCAGCTTTCTGGGTGTTGTTCAGGAGGTATGGATTCAGGCTGTGTCAGACAGTGCATTAGTGCCCAGGTTAGAATGTATAATTTGGGTACAGTTGAGTTCCATGTAGGTTCATCCTCATTTATTGTGTCAGGGAAGCTCACTGGGGCAACATTTTTCATCTGGTGGGCAGGCAGAGTGCAGCATTGTGGGTCCAGAATTGCCAAACTTGAGGGCGTCGGGACCAGGAGTGTGAGGACGTAAGTCTGAGATCATAAGCTAGACTTAAGTTTCAGGGCGAGGGCACGGCAGGCACCCTCTGCAGATCCGAATCAAAATCTCATTCATCTGAAGTCAGGACGAGGATCAGACTTAGGCGCAGGTTGGAGTTTCTGTCCATGATGGCCCCTTCATCAAAGGGGTGGAATCTCGAGGCCATGGAGGTTTTCCCACGTTGGGAGTTGTGGGATGCTCCAAACTGCAAGGATTCCTTCTGCGGGAAAATTGAGAACTGTTGGATGGCTCCAGGACATCCCATATGGAATGACTCCAGAGCCGGGTTCTAAGGATGGATGCCTGAGCAGACTGCCTCTTACACCAATTGTCTCCCTGCCACAAGACAGGTACGATCTGATGGCTATGCAGGAGCAATCGTGGGAGCTGAGTTGAAATGGACTCTCCTGAAGATGGGTCTTAATGTGTGTTTGTGTCCATGAGGACGTTGGAATGGGGTGGTGGCCCCAGGGCTCTAAAGGATTCTAACCGGAGATTTTGAAACAACTCGAAAGAGCAAGTTTTCCATGTGGAGACAAGATTTGTTCTAATTGGTGCCTCAGGAAACCCACATATGCTGGTATTAGAACCAGGCCTCTGAGGAGAGATACATAGAAACCACAGCAATGCATCCAATTAGGTCCTAGGAGCCTCTCTGGTTCAATCTTCTCTGTCGACATCTGTCTATTTTATGAAATGGAGGTAGTTGCTCAGCTGGTGTCAGACCGCTCCTGTTTGTCCGGGTGGCCTACACTATAGGGATGGCCTCGGGGACTTTGGAGGTTTCTCCTAAATTGTATGATTATGGACAATGGCATGGGCAGAATTCCTGTGGAGTGGGCAGGCACAGACCTGATGTGTGGCTCCAAGGGCCCAGCCTTGAGGGTGTGTGGGCAAGGACTGTGGGGACAGATGTCTGAAAACACAAACTCAGCTTAGCTTTGGGGACGTAGGTATGGCAGGTCCGATTTACAGACTATGAGGAGAACTTTTTGGGATATGAATAAAGGGTGAAAGTGTGACACTTGTCAGGCTTTTGCCCCTGGATTTTGTGTCAATGATGGCTGTGGAATGTCTAGGAGTCCTCATGGGCCATGGAAGAGTCTTTCTCTCTGTGGATTTGGCCAGATCCCAATTGTTTTGGGTTAATCTGTGGGATTTAGTTTTGTTAACTAAGGTGTCCCACCAAAAGAGGGATTCCAGAGCAGAACCCTGGACAACAAGAAATCTAACTAAAAATACAGGCCTAGGTGCATGGCAAGCCCAATATGCCTTCTAATGGTCCAGCCACTGAGAGGCCTTCATTGAGGACAGAACTCATGCTGAGGGTCACAATGCGTGTTTATGCCCTCGTGGTACTCAAGCATGGGTGGGGACTCATGGTGCATGCTTGTTTCTCCTACACTGAATGATAGTCAACATGTCAACCACATGAGTTCTTGCCATGGGGAAGGATTAATTCTGATTTCTGCATGTCATTCACCCCTGGGCAGTGATTGGAGATAAGGTCTAGGTTGTGAAGTCTGAAAACCGAGGTTGGGAAGAGATGACGACCTAAGACCATGTTGGGTCCGATATGCTCAGCGTGGAGCCAGCTGTCTGGGTGTTGGTCGGGAGGTCCAAGCTTGGGCTGTGTCAGACAGGGCATTAGTGCCCAGGGTAGATTGTATAATTGGGGTACAACTGAGTGCCGTGCAGGTTGATCTTTATTTGGTATTTCTGGTTAGCCCCAAGGGCAATGTTTTTCTTCTGGAGAACAGGCAGAGTGCTGCATTGTGGCTCCGGAATTTCCAAAGTGGATGCCTTGTGGACGGGGAGTGTGAGGACGGAAGTCTGAGAACACATGTTAGGCGTAGGTTCTGGGCGAGGGCACGGCAGGCACCCTCTGCAGATCTGAATCGGGATATCATGAATCTGAAGTCAGGGCGAGGTTCAAACCTAGGCTTAGGTTTGAATTTCTGTCCATTCTGGCCACTTGATGAAGGGGACAGCATCTCCAGTCCATGGAGGTTTACCCACAATGGAAGTTGTGAGATGCTCCAAACAACAAAGATTCCTTCTGATCAACAATTGAGACCTTTTGTATCACTCCAGTACATACCATACAGAATGACACCAGAGCAGGGATCTTAGGATGGATGCATGGGAAGCCCGCCTCACATTGCAGTTGTCTCCTAGCAAATAGACAGGTTTGATATGCTGGCTCTGTCAGAGCAACCAAGGGGGCTGAGTTGAAATGGACTCTCCTGAGGATGGATGCTAATGTGGGTTTGTGTCCATGGAGACCTTGGAATGGGGCGTTGGTGCATGGGCCCTGAAGGATTCTCCTAACCGGAGGTTTTGAGACATCTCCAAAGGACAAGTTTCCCATGTGGAGACGAGATTTGTTCTAATTCGTGCCTCAGGAAACCCCCATATACTGTTATTGGAATATAGGCCTCTGAAGAGAGATAACTGGAAACCAAAGCAATGGCTCCGTTTAGAGCCTAGGGGCCTGTCCGGTTGAATCTTCTTCTCTGTGTACATCCATCTAAGGTATTAGTGGAGTTAGATGCTCAGCTGGTGTCAGATGGCCCTTGTTTGTCCCAGGCGGCCTACACTATTGTGAAGGCCTTGGGGACTTTGGAGGTTTCTCCTAATTTTATGATTATGGACAATGGAATGGGCAGAATTCCCGTGGAGAGGGAAGGCACAGTTTTGATGTGGCTCCAGGTGCCCCAGCCTGCAGGGTGTGTGCCTCAGGACTGTGGAGACAGAAGTCTAAAACACAAACTCAGTTTAGGTTTAGGGACGTAGGTATGGCAGGCCCGATCTACAGACCGTGAGGAGAATTCTTCCAGATATGAAGAAAGAGAGATTGTGAGGCACTTGTTCAGGCTTTTGTTTCTGGATTTTGTGTCAACGATGGGCGTGGAATGTCAGGGAGGCCTCATGGGCCATGGACGAGTCTTCCGCTCTGTGGATTTGGCCCGATTCCAATTGTTTTGGGTCAAACTGTGGGATGGGAGGAGTCCTTTCAGTTTTGTTACCTCAGGTGTCCCACCAAAAGAGGGATTCCAAAGCCGAGCCCTGGGGAGGGGAGACTGGACAACCAGAAATCTGGTTAAAAATTGGGTCCTAGGGGCATGACAAGCCCAATATGCTGTCTTTTGGTCCAGCCACTGAGAGGCCTTACTTGAGAACTGGGCTCACGTTGAGGGTCAGAATGCATGTTTGTGAACGACTTGGTCCTCAAGCATCTGCAGGGCCTCATGGGCCACACTGGTTTCAACTACATTTTACGTTGGACAACATGCCAACCACAAGGTTTCTTGCCATGGGGAAGGAGTTCTGATTCCTGCATCATGTTCAACCCTGGGTGGTGACTGGAGATAAGGTTTAGGTTCTGAAGCCTGAAAACCGAGGTTGGAAAGAGATGATGACCTAAGGCCATGGCGGGTCTGATGTGCTCAGTGTGTGGCTAGCTGGGTGGGTGCGAGCCAGGAGGTTCAGTCTCAGGCTGTGCCAGAAAGGGCAGTAGTGCCCAGGGCAGCCTGTATAATTGGGGTCCAGTCAAGTGGCATGCAGGTTGATCCTCATTTGGGGAATCGGGTAGCCCCAGAGGGCAATGTTTTTCTTCCGGAAAGCAGGCAGAGTGCTGCCTTGTAGTTCTGGAATTGCCAAACTGGAGGGCTTGTGGGCCAGGAATGTGAGGATGGAAGTTGAGAACACAAACTAGACTTACGTTTCTGGGCAAGGGCACGGCAGACACACTCTGCAGAGCTGAATCAAGATGTCCTGCATCTGAAGTCAGGGCGAGGATCAGACGATCGATCAGGTTGGAGCTTCTGTCCCTGATGGCCCCTTCATGAAGCACAGGGGGCGGGATCACGAGGCCATGGAGGTTTGCCCACGATGGGAGTTGTGAGATGCTCCAAACTGTATAGATTCTTCTGCGGGACTATTGAGACCTGTTGGTTGGCTCCAGGACTTCCCATACAGCATAATTCTGAGAATGGTTCTAAGTATGGATGTCTGGGAAGCCTGCCTCTCATTCCAATCATCTCCTAGCGACAAGACGGGTTAGATCTGCTGGATCAGGGGGAGCAACTTAGGGGGCTGAGTTGAAATGGACTCTCCTGTGGATGGGTCCTAATGTGGGTGTGTCTCCATGGAGACCTTGGAATGAGGCGCTGGCACCGGGAACCTGAAATGTCCTTCTAACCAGAGGCTTTGAGAGAGCTCCAACATGCAAGTTTCCCATGTGTAGACGAGATTTGTTCTGATGGGTGCCTCAGGAGAAGCCCTCAGCTGGTATTGGAAACCAGGCTTTTGAGGAGACATGCCTGTAAACCAAAGCTATGGATCCCATTATGGCTTGGGGTCCTGTCTGGTCAATCTTCTTCTCTGAAGACATCCATCTATGGTATGAGTGGAGGTAGATGCTCAGCTGGTGTCAGACGGCCCTTTTTTGTCCCGGACAACCTACACCATTGGTATGGCCTCAGGGAATTTGGAGGTTTCTCCTAATTTGTACGGTTTTGGATAATGGAATGGGCAGAATTCCCATGGATTGGTTAGGCACAGTCCTAATGTGTGGTTCCAGGGGCCCAGCCTGGAGGGTGTGTGGCCCAGGACTTTGAGGACAGAACTCAAAAAACACAAACTCAGCTTAGGTTTGGGAACGTAGGTATGGCACGGCCGAACTACAAATCATGAGAAGAACTCTTCAGGATATGAAGAAAGAGCGAGTCTGAGGCGCTTGGTTAGGCTTTTGTCTCTGGATTTTGTATCAGCGATGGCCGTTGAATGTCGGGGAGGCCTCCTGGGCCATGGACGAATCTTCCTCTCTGTGGATTTGGCCCTATCCCAATTCTTTTTTGTGAATCTGTGGGATGGGAGGACTCCTTTAAGGTTTGTTACCTGAGGTGTCCCACCAAAAGAGAAATTCCAAAGCAGACCCCTGGGCAAGAGTGAAGGGACAACCCGAAATATGGTTAAAAATTAGGGTCTAGGGGCATGGCAAGCCCAATATGCTGTTTCTTCATGCAGCCACTGAGAGGCCTTGCCTGAGGACCGGGCTCAGGCTGAGGGTCACAATGTGTGTTTGAGACCAATGTGGCCCTCAAGCATGGGCTGGGTCTCATGTGCCACACTGGTTTCAACTACACTGAAAGTTGGACAACATGCCAACCACGAGGTTTCATGCCAAGGGAACGAGTTCGGATTTCTGCAACATTTTCAAACCTGGGCAGTGATTTGAGATAAGGTCAAGGTTCTGAAGCCTGAAAACCGAGGTTGGGTAGAGATGACGACCTATGGCCATGGCGGGTCCGATGTGCTCAGTGTGCGGCCAGCTGTCTGGGTGGGGCCAGGAGTTCCAGGCTCAGGCTGTGTCAGAATGGGCAATTGTTCCCACTTCAGCCTATATATTTGGTGTACAGCCAAATGGCGTGCAGGTTGATCCTCATTTGGGGTTTCTGGGTAGCCCCAGAGGGCAATGTTCTTCTTCCAGGGAGCAGGCAGAGTGCCGCATTGTACTTCTGGATTGCCAAACTGGAGGGCTTGTGGGCCAGTAGTCTGAGGACTGAAGTCTGAGAACACAAGCTAGGCTTAGTTTTTATGGGTGAGGACATGGCAGGCACAATCTACAGACCTGAATCGAGATCTCGTGCATCTGAAGTCAGGGTGAGGATCAGACGATCTTCAGGTTGGACTTTCTGTCCCTGATGGCCCCTTCATGAAGGGGGGGAATCACGAGGCCATGGGGGGTTTCGCACGATGGGTGTTGTGAGAAGCTCCAAACTACAAAGATTCTTCTCCAGGACAATTGAGACCTGTTAGTTGGCGCCAGGCCAAGGATTCCAAGCATGGTTCTTAGGATGGATGGCTAGGTACCACACCTGGCATTCCAATTTTCTCCTAGCTACAAGAAAGGTTAGATCTGCTGGATCTGGGGGAGCAACTGAGGAGGCTGAGTTGAAATTGACTCTCCTGTGGATGTGTCCTAATATGTTTTTGTGTCTATGGAGACCTTGGAATGAAGCGGTGGCACTGGGTCCCTGATGGGTTCTTCTAAACAGAGACTTTGACACAGCTCCACCGTGCAAGTTTCCCATATGTAGATGAGATTTGTTCTGATGGGTGAGTCAAGAAACAGCCATATGCTGGTATTGAAATCCAGGCCTCTGAGGAGACATGCCTGGAAACCATAGCAATGGATCCGATTAGTGCCTAGTGGTCTGTTCATTCCTTTTTTCCTCTGGGGACATCAGTCTATGGGTCTGAGTGCAGGTAGGTGCTCTGATGTGCTCAGATTGCTCCTGTTTATCCTGGGAAGCCACCACTATTGGGATGGCCTCAGGAACTTTGGAGGTTTATCCTATTAGTAGGATTGTGGCCATTGGAATGGGTACACACAATTCCCTTGGAGAGGGCAAGTACAGTCCTCAGGTTTGGCTCCAAGGGCCTGAGCCTTTGGGGTGTGTAGGCCAGGGCTGTTTGGACAGTTGTCTGAAAATACAACCTCGGCTTATGTTTCGGGTCATAGGTATGGCAGGACTGATCTACAGAACATGAGAAGAACTCTTCGGGATATGAAAAAAGGGCGAGTGTGAGGCTCTTGCTCAAGTTTATCTCTGGATATCGTGTGACTCATGGTCGTGAAATTTCCGGGTGACTTCATGGGAAATGGACGAGTCTTACTCTTTAGAAGGTTGGCCTCGTCCAAAGAGTTTGGTGTGTTTATGCCCTCGTCGCACTTGAGAATGGGCTGGGCCTCAGGGTGAATGCTGGTTTCTCCTACACTGAACGTTGGACAACATGCCAACCACAAGGTTTCTTGCCATGGGTAAGGAGGAGTTCTGATTTCTACATACCATCACCCCTGGGCAGTGATTGGAGAAAAGGTAGGTTCTGAAGCCTGAAAACTGAGGTATGGAAGAGATGATGTCCGAGGGCCATGGCTGGTCTGTTGTGCTCAGTGTGTGGTCAGCTGTCTGTGTGTTAGTCAGGAGGTCCGGGCTCAGGTGTGTCAGACCGTGCATTAGTGCACAGCTTAGAGTATATAATTTACGTACAGTCAAGTGGCGTGTAGGTTTATCCTCATATGATGTGCCTGGGCAGCTCATGAGGCAATATTTTTTTTTCTAGAGGGCAGGCAGAGTGCTGCACAGTGGGTTCGGAATTGCCAAACTTGAGGTCTTCTGGGCCAGGAGTGTGAGGACGGAAGTCTGAGAACACAAGCTAGACTTGGGTTTCAGGTCGAGGGCACGGCAGGTACCTCGGCAGATCTGAACCAATATCTCATGCATCTGAATTCAGGGCGAGGATCAGACATTGGCTCTGGTTGGAGTTTCTGTACATGACGGCCCATTCATGAAGGGAGTGGAATCTCTAGTCCATGGCGGTTTCCCCACGTTGGGAGTTGTGAGATGGCCCTTCAAAGATTCCTTCTGCGGGACAATTGAGACCTGTTGGACAGCTCCAGGACATCACATATGGAATGACTCGAGAGCACCATTCGAGGATGAATGCCTGGGAAGCCCGCCTCGCATTCCAATTTTCTTCTAGCAACAAGACAGTATAGATCTGATGGAATTTTCTTCTAGCAACAAGACAGTATAGATCTGATGGCTCAGCAGGTGTTACCGGGGTGGCTGAGTTGAAATGGACTTTCCGGAGGATGGGTCCTAATGTTTGTTTGTGTCCCTGAGGGCCTTGGAATGGGGCGGTGGCACCGGCACCCTGAAGTATTCTCCTAAGCCTTTGACATAGCTCCCATGCACAAGTTTCCTTTTGGAGACGAGATTTGTTCTGATGGGTGCCTCAGGAGAAGCCCTATGCTGGTATTGGAATCCAGGCTTTTGAGGAGACATGCCTGTAAACCAAAGCTATGGATCCCATTATGTCCTAGGGTCCTGCCTGGTTCAATCTTCTTCTCTGGGGACATCCATCTATGGTATGAGTGGAGGTTGATGCTCAGCTGGTGTCAGACGGCCCTTGTTTGTCCGGGACAACCTACACCATTGAGATGGCCTCAGGGACTATGGAGGGTTCTCCTAATTTGAACGGTTTGAGACAATGGCATGGGCAGAATTCCCATGGATTGGGTAGGCACAGTCCTAATGTGTGGCTCCAGGGGCTCAGTCTGGAGGGTATGTGGCCCAGGAATCTGAGGACAGAAAACAAAAAACACAAACTCATCTTAGGTTTGGGAACGTAGTTATGGCAAGCCCGACCTACAAACCAGGAGAAGAACTCTTCAGGATATGAAGAAAGAGCGAGTCTGAGGCGCTTGCTCAGGCTTTTGTCTCTGGATTTTGTATCAGCGATGGCCGAGGAATGTCGGGGAGGCCTCCTGGGCCATGGACGAATCTTCCTCTCTGTGGATCTGGTCCGATCCCAATTCTTTTTCGTGAATCTGTGGGATGGGAGGACTCCTTTAAGGTTTGTTACCTGAGGTGTCCCACCAAAAGAGAAATTCCAAAGCAGAGCCCTGGGCAAGAGTGAAGGGACAACCCGAAATATGGTTAAAAATTGGGGTCTAGGGGCATGGCAAGCCCAATATGCTGTTTCTTCATGCAGCCACTGAGAGGCCTTGCCTGAGGACCGGGCTCAGGCTGAGGGTCACAATGTGTGTTTGAGACCAATGTGGCCCTCAAGCATGGGCTGGGTCTCATGTGCCACACTGGTTTCAACTACACTGAAAGTTGGACAACATGCCAACCACGAGGTTTCATGCCAAGGGAACGAGTTCGGATTTCTGCAACATTTTCAAACCTGGGCAGTGATTGGAGATAAGGTCAAGGTTCTGAAGCCTGAAAACCGAGGTTGGGTAGAGATGACGACCTAATGCCATGGCGGGTCCGATGTGCTCAGTGTGCGGCCAGCTGTTTGGGTGGGGCCAGGAGTTCCAGGCTCAGGCTGTGTCAGAATGGGCAACTCTGCCCACTTCAGCCTATATATTTGGTGTACAGCCAAATGGCGTGCAGGTTGATCCTCATTTGGGGTTTCTGGGTAGCCCCAGAGGGCAATGTTCTTCTTCCAGGGAGCAGGCAGAGTGCCGCATTGTACTTCTGGATTGCCAAACTGGAGGGCTTGTGGGCCAAGAGTCTGAGGACTGAAGTCTGAGAACACAAGCTAGGCTTAATTTTTATGGGTGAGGACATGGCAGGCACAATCTACAGACCTGAATCGAGATCTCGTGCATCTGAAGTCAGGGTGAGGATCAGACGATCTTCAGGTTGGACTTTCTGTCCCTGATGGCCCATTCATGAAGGGGGGGAATCATGAGGCCATGGGGGGTTTCGCACGATGGGTGTTGTGAGAAGCTCCAAACTACAAAGATTCTTCTCCAGGACAATTGAGACCTGTTAGTTGGCGCCAGGCCAAGGATTCCAAGCATGGTTCTGAGGATGGATGGCTAGGTACCACACCTGGCATTCCAATTTTCTCCTAGCTACAAGAAAGGTTAGATCTGCTGGATCTGGGGGAGCAACTGAGGAGGCTGAGTTGAAATTGACTCTCCTGTGGATGTGTCCTAATATGTTTTTGTGTCTATGGAGACCTTGGAATGAAGCGGTGGCACTGGGTCCCTTATGGGTTCTTCTAAACAGAGACTTTGACACAGCTCCACCGTGCAAGTTTCCCATATGTAGATGAGATTTGTTCTGATGGGTGAGTCAAGAAACAGCCATATGCTGGTATTGAAATCCAGGCCTCTGAGGAGACATGCCTGGAAACCATAGCAATGGATCCGATTAGTGCCTAGTGGTCTGTTCATTCCTTTTTTCCTCTGGGGACATCAGTCTATGGGTCTGAGTGCAGGTAGGTGCTCTGATGTGCTCAGATTGCTCCTGTTTATCCTGGGAAGCCACCACTATTGGGATGGCCTCAGGAACTTTGGAGGTTTATCCTATTAGTAGGATTGTGGCCATTGGAATGGGTACACACAATTCCCTTGGAGAGGGCAAGTACAGTCCTCAGGTTTGGCTCCAAGGGCCTGAGCCTTTGGGGTGTGTAGGCCAGGGCTGTTTGGACAGTTGTCTGAAAATACAACCTCGGCTTATGTTTCGGGTCATAGGTATGGCAGGACTGATCTACAGAACATGAGAAGAACTCTTCGGGATATGAAAAAAGGGCGAGTGTGAGGCTCTTGCTCAAGTTTATCTCTGGATATCGTGTGACTCATGGTCGTGAAATTTCCGGGTGACTTCATGGGAAATGGACGAGTCTTACTCTTTAGAAGGTTGGCCTCGTCCAAAGAGTTTGGTGTGTTTATGCCCTCGTCGCACTTGAGAATGGGCTGGGCCTCAGGGTGAATGCTGGTTTCTCCTACACTGAACGTTGGACAACATGCCAACCACAAGGTTTCTTGCCATGGGTAAGGAGGAGTTCTGATTTCTACATACCATCACCCCTGGGCAGTGATTGGAGAAAAGGTAGGTTCTGAAGCCTGAAAACTGAGGTATGGAAGAGATGATGTCCGAGGGCCATGGCTGGTCTGTTGTGCTCAGTGTGTGGTCAGCTGTCTGTGTGTTAGTCAGGAGGTCCGGGCTCAGGTGTGTCAGACCGTGCATTAGTGCACAGCTTAGAGTATATAATTTACGTACAGTCAAGTGGCGTGTAGGTTTATCCTCATATGATGTGCCTGGGCAGCTCATGAGGCAATATTTTTTTTTCTAGAGGGCAGGCAGAGTGCTGCACAGTGGGTTCGGAATTGCCAAACTTGAGGTCTTCTGGGCCAGGAGTGTGAGGACGGAAGTCTGAGAACACAAGCTAGACTTGGGTTTCAGGTCGAGGGCACGGCAGGTACCTCGGCAGATCTGAACCAATATCTCATGCATCTGAATTCAGGGCGAGGATCAGACATTGGCTCTGGTTGGAGTTTCTGTACATGACGGCCCATTCATGAAGGGAGTGGAATCTCTAGTCCATGGCGGTTTCCCCACGTTGGGAGTTGTGAGATGGCCCTTCAAAGATTCCTTCTGCGGGACAATTGAGACCTGTTGGACAGCTCCAGGACATCACATATGGAATGACTCGAGAGCACCATTCGAGGATGAATGCCTGGGAAGCCCGCCTCGCATTCCAATTTTCTTCTAGCAACAAGACAGTATAGATCTGATGGAATTTTCTTCTAGCAACAAGACAGTATAGATCTGATGGCTCAGCAGGTGTTACCGGGGTGGCTGAGTTGAAATGGACTTTCCGGAGGATGGGTCCTAATGTTTGTTTGTGTCCCTGAGGGCCTTGGAATGGGGCGGTGGCACCGGCACCCTGAAGTATTCTCCTAAGCCTTTGACATAGCTCCCATGCACAAGTTTCCTTTTGGAGACGAGATTTGTTCTGATGGGTGCCTCAGGAGAAGCCCTATGCTGGTATTGGAATCCAGGCTTTTGAGGAGACATGCCTGTAAACCAAAGCTATGGATCCCATTATGTCCTAGGGTCCTGCCTGGTTCAATCTTCTTCTCTGGGGACATCCATCTATGGTATGAGTGGAGGTTGATGCTCAGCTGGTGTCAGACGGCCCTTGTTTGTCCGGGACAACCTACACCATTGAGATGGCCTCAGGGACTATGGAGGGTTCTCCTAATTTGAACGGTTTGAGACAATGGCATGGGCAGAATTCCCATGGATTGGGTAGGCACAGTCCTAATGTGTGGCTCCAGGGGCTCAGTCTGGAGGGTATGTGGCCCAGGAATCTGAGGACAGAAAACAAAAAACACAAACTCATCTTAGGTTTGGGAACGTAGTTATGGCAAGCCCGACCTACAAACCAGGAGAAGAACTCTTCAGGATATGAAGAAAGAGCGAGTCTGAGGCGCTTGCTCAGGCTTTTGTCTCTGGATTTTGTATCAGCGATGGCCGAGGAATGTCGGGGAGGCCTCCTGGGCCATGGACGAATCTTCCTCTCTGTGGATCTGGTCCGATCCCAATTCTTTTTCGTGAATCTGTGGGATGGGAGGACTCCTTTAAGGTTTGTTACCTGAGGTGTCCCACCAAAAGAGAAATTCCAAAGCAGAGCCCTGGGCAAGAGTGAAGGGACAACCCGAAATATGGTTAAAAATTGGGGTCTAGGGGCATGGCAAGCCCAATATGCTGTTTCTTCATGCAGCCACTGAGAGGCCTTGCCTGAGGACCGGGCTCAGGCTGAGGGTCACAATGTGTGTTTGAGACCAATGTGGCCCTCAAGCATGGGCTGGGTCTCATGTGCCACACTGGTTTCAACTACACTGAAAGTTGGACAACATGCCAACCACGAGGTTTCATGCCAAGGGAACGAGTTCGGATTTCTGCAACATTTTCAAACCTGGGCAGTGATTGGAGATAAGGTCAAGGTTCTGAAGCCTGAAAACCGAGGTTGGGTAGAGATGACGACCTAATGCCATGGCGGGTCCGATGTGCTCAGTGTGCGGCCAGCTGTTTGGGTGGGGCCAGGAGTTCCAGGCTCAGGCTGTGTCAGAATGGGCAACTCTGCCCACTTCAGCCTATATATTTGGTGTACAGCCAAATGGCGTGCAGGTTGATCCTCATTTGGGGTTTCTGGGTAGCCCCAGAGGGCAATGTTCTTCTTCCAGGGAGCAGG
This sequence comes from Mustela nivalis, assembly GCF_964662115.1. Taxonomy (NCBI): domain Eukaryota; kingdom Metazoa; phylum Chordata; class Mammalia; order Carnivora; family Mustelidae; genus Mustela; species Mustela nivalis. Next base: position 67,721 of record NW_028135082.1, read on the forward strand.
CAGAGTGCCGCATTGTACTTCTGGATTGCCAAACTGGAGGGCTTGTGGGCCAAGAGTCTGAGGACTGAAGTCTGAGAACACAAGCTAGGCTTAATTTTTATGGGTGAGGACATGGCAGGCACAATCTACAGACCTGAATCGAGATCTCGTGCATCTGAAGTCAGGGTGAGGATCAGACGATCTTCAGGTTGGACTTTCTGTCCCTGATGGCCCATTCATGAAGGGGGGGAATCATGAGGCCATGGGGGGTTTCGCACGATGGGTGTTGTGAGAAGCTCCAAACTACAAAGATTCTTCTCCAGGACAATTGAGACCTGTTAGTTGGCGCCAGGCCAAGGATTCCAAGCATGGTTCTGAGGATGGATGGCTAGGTACCACACCTGGCATTCCAATTTTCTCCTAGCTACAAGAAAGGTTAGATCTGCTGGATCTGGGGGAGCAACTGAGGAGGCTGAGTTGAAATTGACTCTCCTGTGGATGTGTCCTAATATGTTTTTGTGTCTATGGAGACCTTGGAATGAAGCGGTGGCACTGGGTCCCTTATGGGTTCTTCTAAACAGAGACTTTGACACAGCTCCACCGTGCAAGTTTCCCATATGTAGATGAGATTTGTTCTGATGGGTGAGTCAAGAAACAGCCATATGCTGGTATTGAAATCCAGGCCTCTGAGGAGACATGCCTGGAAACCATAGCAATGGATCCGATTAGTGCCTAGTGGTCTGTTCATTCCTTTTTTCCTCTGGGGACATCAGTCTATGGGTCTGAGTGCAGGTAGGTGCTCTGATGTGCTCAGATTGCTCCTGTTTATCCTGGGAAGCCACCACTATTGGGATGGCCTCAGGAACTTTGGAGGTTTATCCTATTAGTAGGATTGTGGCCATTGGAATGGGTACACACAATTCCCTTGGAGAGGGCAAGTACAGTCCTCAGGTTTGGCTCCAAGGGCCTGAGCCTTTGGGGTGTGTAGGCCAGGGCTGTTTGGACAGTTGTCTGAAAATACAACCTCGGCTTATGTTTCGGGTCATAGGTATGGCAGGACTGATCTACAGACCATGAGAAGAACTCTTCGGGATATGAAAAAAGGGCGAGTGTGAGGCTCTTGCTCAAGTTTATCTCTGGATATCGTGTGACTCATGGTCGTGAAATTTCCGGGTGACTTCATGGGAAATGGACGAGTCTTACTCTTTAGAAGGTTGGCCTCGTCCAAAGAGTTTGGTGTGTTTATGCCCTCGTCGCACTTGAGAATGGGCTGGGCCTCAGGGTGAATGCTGGTTTCTCCTACACTGAACGTTGGACAACATGCCAACCACAAGGTTTCTTGCCATGGGTAAGGAGGAGTTCTGATTTCTACATACCATCACCCCTGGGCAGTGATTGGAGAAAAGGTAGGTTCTGAAGCCTGAAAACTGAGGTATGGAAGAGATGATGTCCGAGGGCCATGGCTGGTCTGTTGTGCTCAGTGTGTGGTCAGCTGTCTGTGTGTTAGTCAGGAGGTCCGGGCTCAGGTGTGTCAGACCGTGCATTAGTGCACAGCTTAGAGTATATAATTTACGTACAGTCAAGTGGCGTGTAGGTTTATCCTCATATGATGTGCCTGGGCAGCTCATGAGGCAATATTTTTTTTTCTAGAGGGCAGGCAGAGTGCTGCACAGTGGGTTCGGAATTGCCAAACTTGAGGTCTTCTGGGCCAGGAGTGTGAGGACGGAAGTCTGAGAACACAAGCTAGACTTGGGTTTCAGGTCGAGGGCACGGCAGGTACCTCGGCAGATCTGAACCAATATCTCATGCATCTGAATTCAGGGCGAGGATCAGACATTGGCTCTGGTTGGAGTTTCTGTACATGACGGCCCATTCATGAAGGGAGTGGAATCTCTAGTCCATGGCGGTTTCCCCACGTTGGGAGTTGTGAGATGGCCCTTCAAAGATTCCTTCTGCGGGACAATTGAGACCTGTTGGACAGCTCCAGGACATCACATATGGAATGACTCGAGAGCACCATTCGAGGATGAATGCCTGGGAAGCCCGCCTCGCATTCCAATTTTCTTCTAGCAACAAGACAGTATAGATCTGATGGAATTTTCTTCTAGCAACAAGACAGTATAGATCTGATGGCTCAGCAGGTGTTACCGGGGTGGCTGAGTTGAAATGGACTTTCCTGAGGATGGGTCCTAATGTTTGTTTGTGTCCCTGAGGGCCTTGGAATGGGGCGGTGGCACCGGCACCCTGAAGTATTCTCCTAAGCCTTTGACATAGCTCCCATGCACAAGTTTCCTTTTGGAGACGAGATTTGTTCTGATGGGTGCCTCAGGAGAAGCCGTATGCTGGTATTGGAATCCAGGCTTTTGAGGAGACATGCCTGTAAACCAAAGCTATGGATCCCATTATGTCCTAGGGTCCTGCCTGGTTCAATCTTCTTCTCTGGGGACATCCATCTATGGTATGAGTGGAGGTTGATGCTCAGCTGGTGTCAGACGGCCCTTGTTTGTCCGGGACAACCTACACCATTGAGATGGCCTCAGGGACTATGGAGGGTTCTCCTAATTTGAACGGTTTGAGACAATGGCATGGGCAGAATTCCCATGGATTGGGTAGGCACAGTCCTAATGTGTGGCTCCAGGGGCTCAGTCTGGAGGGTATGTGGCCCAGGAATCTGAGGACAGAAAACAAAAAACACAAACTCATCTTAGGTTTGGGAACGTAGGTATGGCAAGCCCGACCTACAAACCAGGAGAAGAACTCTTCAGGATATGAAGAAAGAGCGAGTCTGAGGCGCTTGCTCAGGCTTTTGTCTCTGGATTTTGTATCAGCGATGGCCAAGGAATGTCGGGGAGGCCTCCTGGGCCATGGACGAATCTTCCTCTCTGTGGATCTGGTCCGATCCCAATTCTTTTTCGTGAATCTGTGGGATGGGAGGACTCCTTTAAGGTTTGTTACCTGAGGTGTCCCACCAAAAGAGGAATTCCAAAGCAGAGACCTGGGCAAGAGTGAAGGGACAACCCGAACTATGGTTAAAAATTGGGGTCTAGGGGCATGGCAAGCCCAATATGCTGTTTCTTCATGCAGCCACTGAGAGGCCTTGCCTGAGGACCGGGCTCAGGCTGAGGGTCACAATGTGTGTTTGAGACCAATGTAGCCCTCAAGCATGGGCTGGATCTCATGTGCCACACTGATTTCAACTACACTGAACGTTGGACACCATGCCAACCACGAGGTTTCTTGCCAAGGGAACGAGTTCTGATTTCTGCAACATTTTCAAACCTGGGCAGTGATTAGAGATAAGGTCTAGGTACTGAAGCCTGAAAACCGAGGTTGGGAAGAGATGACGAACTAAGCCCATGGCCGTTCCAATGTGCCTAGTGTGTGGCCAGCTGTCTGGGTGGGGCCAGGAGGTCCAGCTCAGGCTGTGTCAGAGAAGGCAATGATGCCCAGATCAGCCTATATATTTGGTGTACAGCCAAATGGCGTGCAGGTTGATCTTCATTTGGGGTTTCTAGGTAGCCCCAGAGGGCAATGTTTCTCTTGGAGGGCCCACAGAGTGCTGCATTGTACTTCCGGATTGCCAAACTGGAGGGCTTGTGGGCCGGTAGTCTGAGGACGGAACTCTGAGAACACAAGCTAGGCTTAGGTTTTATGGTGAGGACATGGCAGGCACAATCTACAGACCTGAATCGAGATCTCGTGCACCTGAAGTCAGATTGAGCATCAGACGATGCCTCAGGTTTGACTTTCTGTCCCTGATGGCCCCTTCATAAAGGGGGGGAATCTCGAGGCCGTGGGGGTTTTCCCACCATGGGAGTTGTGAGAAGCTCCAAACTGCAAAGATTCTACTGTGGGACAATTGAGACCAGTTGGTTGGCTCCAGGCCAACGATTCTGAGCAGGGTTCTAAGGATGGATGGCTGGTTAGCCCACCTCGCATTCCAATATTCTCCTAGCTACAAGATAGGCTAGATCTGTTGGATCTCGGGGAGCAACCGAGGTGGCTGAGTTTAAATGGACTCTCCTGTGGATGGGTCCTAATATGTTTTTGTGTCTATGGAGTCTGTGGCATTAAGCGGTGGCACTAGGGCCCTGAAGGCTTCTCCTAAACAGAGGTTTGACACAGCTCCACCATGCAAGTTTCCCATGTGTAGAGGAGATTTGTTCTGATGGGTGAGTCAAGAAACAGCCATATTCTGGTATTGAAATCCAGGCCTCTGAGGAGAGATGCCTGGAAACCAAAGCAATGAATCCGATTAGTGCCTAGGGGCCTGTTGGTTTCTTTTTACCTCGGGCGACATCTATCTATGGGTCAGAGTGCAGGTAGGTGCTCAGATGAACTCAGATTGCCCGTGTTTGTCCTTGGAAGCCAACACTATGGGATGGCCTCAGGGAATTTAAAGGTTTATACTTTTAGTTGCGTTGTCGCCATTGGAATGGGCTCACACAATTCCCTTGCGAGGGCAAGAACAGTCCTCAGGTTTGGCTTCAGGGGCCTGAGCCTATAGGGTGTGTAAGCCAGGGCTGTTTGGACAGTTGTCTGAAAACACAAACTCGACTTCTGTTTCGGGTCATAGGTAGGGCAGGACTGATCTACAGACCATGAGGAGAACATTTCGGTATATGAAAAAAAAGCGAGTGTGAGGCTATTGCTCATGTTTTTGTCTCTGCATATCATGTCACTCATGGTCGTGAAATTTCCGGGTGACTTCATGGGAAATGGACGAGTCTTACTCTCTGGGGATTTGGCCCCTTCCAAAGAGGTTGGGGTCATTCTGTGGGATGGAAGAAGTCGTTTTTTTTGTTGTTGTTGCTTTGTTTTGTTTCATTTTTTAACCTCCGTTGTCCCACCAAATGAGGAATTCCAGAGTAGAGCTCTGGGGAGGGGTGACTGGACAACCAGAAATCTGGTTAAAAATTGGGGCCTAGGGCTATGTCAAGCCCATTATGACATCTAGTGTTCCAGGCTCTGAGAGGAATTACTAGAGGACAGGACTCACACTGAGGGTCACAATGCATATTTATGCCCTCGTCGCACTCAAGAATAGGCGGGCCTCAGGGTGAATGCTAGTTTCTCCTACAATGAACGTTGGACAACATGCCAACCACAAGGTTTCTTGCCATGTGTAAGGAGAAGTTCTGATTTCTGCCTCACACTCACCCCTGGGCAGTGATTGGAGATAAAGTCTAGTTTCTGAAACCTGAAAACTGAGGTAGGGAAGAGATGACGACCTAAGGCCATGGCAGGTCTGATGTGCTCAGTGTGCGCTCAGCTGTCTGGGTGTTGGTCAGGAAGTCCGGGCTCAGGTTGTGTCAGACAGTGCATTAGTGCCCAGGTTAGACTATATAATTCGGGCAAAGTCGAGTACCGTGTAGGTTTATCTTCATATAAGGTGCCTTGGCAGCTCTTTAGGCAATATTTTTTTTCCAGAAAGCAGGCCATGTGCTGCATTGTGGGACCGGATTTACCAATCATGAGGGCTTTGAGGCCAGGAGAGTGAGGTCGGAATTCTGAGAACAAAAGCTATACTTGGGCTCAGGGCAAGGGCACGGCAGGTACCCCCTGCAGATCTGAACCAATATCTCATCCATTTCAAGTCAGGGAGAGAATTAGACTTTGGCTTAGGTTGGAGTGTCTGTGCCTGACGGCTCCTTCATGAAGGGAGCGGGAATCTCGTGTCCATGGAGTTTTTCCCACGTGGGAGTTGTGGGTTGCCCCCTTCAAGAATTCCTTCTGCGGGACAATTGAGACCTTTGGGCAGCTCCAGGACATCCCATATGGAATGACTCCAGAGCACCGTTCGAGGGAGGATGCCTGGGAAGCCAGCCTCGCATTCCAATTGTCTCCTAGCAACAAGCCAGTTTAGATCTGATGGCTCTGCGGGAGCAACCGGGGTGGCTGACTTGATATGGACTTTCCTGAGGCTGAGTCCTAATGTGTGTTTGTGTCCATGGGGCCTTGGAATGGGGCCGTGGCACCAGGACCCTGAAGTATTCTCCTAAGCTTTTGACATAGCTCGATGCACATGTTTCCTTGTGGAGACGAGATTTGTTCTGATTGCTGCCTCAGGAAAACCCCTATGCTGGTATTGGAATCCAGGCTTTTGAGGAGACATGCCTGTAGCCAAAGCAATGGATCCGATATGGCCAGGGTCCTGTCTGGTTCAATCTTCTTCTCTGCAGACATCCATCTATGGTATGAGTGGAGGTTGATGCTCAGCTGCTATCAGACCGCGCTTGTTTGTCACGGGAGACCTGCACTATTGGGATGGCCTCAGGGATTTGGAGGGTTCTCCTAATTTTACGGTTTTGGACAATGGAATGGGCAGAGTTCCCATGGATTGGGTAGGCACAGTCCTTATGTGTGGCTCCAGGGACCGCAGCGTGGAGGGTGTGTGGCCCAGGACTTTGAGGACAGAAGTCTGAAAACATAAACTCAGCTTAGGTTTGGAGACATAGGTATGGCAGGCCCGATCTATAAACCATGAGAAGAACTCTTCAGGATATGAAGAAAGAGCGAGTCTGAGGTGCTTGTTCAGTCTTTTGTCTCTAGATTCGGTATCAGCAATGGCCGTGGATTGTCTGGGAAACCTCATGGGCCATTGACGAATCTTCCTCTCTGTGGAATTGGCCCGATCCCAATTCTTTTTCGTCAATCTGTGGAATGGGAGGTCTCCTTTCAGGTTGGTTACCTTAGGTGTCCCGCCAAAAGAGGAATTCCAAAGAAGAGCCCTGTGGAAAAGCGAAGGGACAACCCGAACTATGGGTAAAATTTGGGGCCTAGGGGCATGGCAAGCTCAATATGCTGTCTCTTCATCCAGCCACTGAGAGGCCTTACCTGAGGACTGGGATCAGGCGGAGGGTCACAATGTGTGTTTGTGACCAATGTGGCCCATAAACATGGGCGGGGCCCCATGGGCCACACTGGTTTCAACTACACTGAACATTGGAAAACATGCCAACCACATGGTTTCTAACCACGGGGAAGGAGTTGTTATTTCTGCATCACTTACAAGCCTGGGCAGTGATTGGAGATAAGGTCTAGGTTCTGAAACTTGAGAATCGAGGTTGGGAAGAGATGACGACCTAAGGACATGGCTCGTCCGGCGTGCTCAGTGTTCGACCAGCTTTCTGGGTGGGGCCAGGAAGTCCAGGCTCAGGCTGTGTAGAAAGGGCAATAGTGCCCAGGTCAGCCTATATATTTGGGGTACAGTCGAATGGCGTGCAGGTTGATCCTCATTTGGAGTTTCTGGGTAGCCCCACAGGGCAATGTTTTTCTTCCTGAAGGCTGGAAGAGTGCTGCATTATAGTTCTGGTTTGCAAACTGGAGGCTTGTGGGACAGTAGTCTGAAGACGGAAATCTGAGAACACAAGCTAGGCTTAGGTTTCTGGGTGAGGACAAGGCAGGAACAATCTACAGACCTGAATCGAGATCTCGTGCTTCTGAAGTCAGGGCGAGGATCAGAAGATCGCTCAGGTTGGTGTTTCTGTCCCTGATGGCCCCTTCATGAAGGGGCGGGGGGGTCAAGAGGCCGTGGGGGTTTTCCCACGATGTTAGTTGTGAGAAGCTCCAAACTGCAAAGATTCTTGTGCAGGACAATTGAGACATGTTGGTTGGCTCCAGGCCAACGATTCCGAGCAGGGTTCTAAGGATGGATGCCTGGGTAGCCCACCTTGCATTCCAATTGTGTCCTAGCAACAAGACAGGTTATATCTGCTGGATCTGGGCGAGCAATCTGGATCTGAGTTGAAATGGACTCTCCTGTGGATGGATCCTAATATGTTTTTGTGTCTATGGAGACCTTGGAATGAAGCGGTGGCACTGGGGTCCTGAAGGGTTTTTTCAAACAGAGGCTTTGACACAGCTCCAACGTGCAAGTTTCCCATATGTAGATGAGATTTTTTATGCCGGATGAGTCAGGAAACAGCCATATGCTGGTATTGAAATCCAGGCCTCTGAGGAGAGATGACTGGATACCACAACAATGAATCTGAATAGTGCCTAGGGGCCTGTTCGTACCTTTTTACCTCTGGGAACATCAGTCTATGCGTCTGAGTGCATGTAGGTTCTCAGATGGGCTCAGATTGCCCGAGTTTGTCCTGGGAAGCCACCACTATTGGGATTGCCTCAGGGAGTTGGAGGTTTATCCTATTAGTAGGGTTGTGGCCATTGGAATGGGCACATACAATTCCCTTGGAGAGGGCAAGTACAGTCCTCAGGTTTGGCTCCAGGGGCCTGAGCCTGTAGGGTGTGTAGGCAGAGCTGTTTGGACAGTCGTCTGAAAACACAAACGCGGCTTATGTTTCAGGTCATAGGTATGGCAGGATTGATCTACAGACCATGAGGAGAACTCTTCGGGATATGAATAAGGGGCGAGTGTGAGGCTCGTGCTCAAGTTTTTGTCTCTGGATATCGTGTCACTCATGGTCGTGAAATTCCCTGGTGACTTCATGGGAAATGGACGAGTCTTACACTCTGGGGGTTTGGCCCCATCCAAAGAGTTTGGGGTCATTCTGTGGGATGGAAGAAGTCCGTTTTGTTGTTGTTGTTGATTTGCCATGTTTTGTTTTTTAACCTCAGGTGTCCCACCAAATGAGGGATTCCAGAGTAGAGCCCTGGGGAGGGCCGAACGGACAACTAGAAATCTGGTTAAAAATTGTGGCCTAGGGACACGTCAAGCCCATTATGACATCTAATGGTCGAGCCACTGAGAGGACTTACTAGAGGACAGGACTCACGCTGAGGGTCACAATGCGTGTTTATGCCCACTTCGCAAACTAGAATGGGCAGGGCCTTATGGTGAATCCTGGTTTCTCCTACACTGAACGTTGGACAACATGCCAACCACAAGGTTTCTTGCCATGGGTAAGGAAGAGTTCTGATTTCTGCATCACAGGCACCCCTGGGCAGTGATTGGAGATAAGGTCTAGGTACTGAAGCCTAAAAACTGAGGTAGGGAAGAGATGATGACCTAAGGCCATGGCGGTTCTGATGTGCTCAGTGTGCGGTCAGCTGTCTGGGTGTTGCTCAGGAGGTCCGAGCTCAGGTTGTGTCAGACAGTGCATTAGTGCCCAGGTTAGACTATATAATTTGGGTACAGTCGAGTGCCATCTAGATTTATCCTCATATAAGTTGTCTGGGCAGCTCATTAGGCAAAATTTGTTTTCTAGAGGGCAGGCAGAGTGCTTCCTTGTCAGTCCGGAATTGCTAAACTTGAGGGCATCGTGTAGAGGAGTGTGAGGACGGAAGTCTGAGAACACAAGCTAGACTTGGGTTTCAGGGCGAGGACACGGCAGGTACCACTTTAGATCTGAACCAATATCTCATGCATCTGAAGTCAGGGCGAGGATCAGACGTTGGCTCAGGTTGGAGTTTCTGAGCATGACGGACCCTTCATGAAGGGAGCGGAATCTCAAGGCCATGGAGTTTTTCCCACGTTGGGAGTTGTGGGATGCCCCCATCAAGGATTCCTTCTGCGGGACAATTGAGACCTGTTGGGCAGCTTCAGGACATCCCATATGGAATGACTCCAGAGCACTGTTCGAGGATGGATGCCTGGGAAGCCGGCCTCGCATTCCAAATGTCTCCCAGCAACAAGACAGTTTAGATCTGATGGCTCTGCGGGAGCAACCGGGGTGGCTGACTTGAAATGGACTTTCCTGAGGATGGGTCCTAATGTGTGTTTGTGTCCATGAGGGCCTTAAAAAGGGGCGGTGGCACCGGGACCCTGAAGTATTCTCCTAAGCTTTTGACATAGCTTGATGCACAAGGTTCCTTGTGGAGACGAGATTTGTTTTGATTGGTGCCTCAGGAAAACTTCTATGCTGGTATTGGAATCCAGGCTTTTGAGGAGACATGCCTGTAATCCAAAGCAATGTATCCTATTATGGCCTAGGGTCCTGTCTGGTTCAATCTTCTTCTCAGGGGACATCCATCTATGGTATGAGTGGAGGTAGATGCTCAGCAGGTATCAGACTGCTGTTGTTTGTCCCGGGCGACCTGCACTATTGGGATGGCCTCAGGGATTTGTAGGGTTCTCCAAATTTTACTGTTTTGGACAATGGCATCGGCAGAATTCCCATGGATTGGGTTGGCACAGTCCTAATGTGTGACTCCAGGGGCCCCAGCCTGGAGGGTGTGTGGCCCAGGACTTTGAGGACAGAAGTCTGAAAACACAAACTCAGCTTAGGTTTGGGGACGTAGGTATGGCAGGCCCGATCTATAAACCATGAGAAGAACTCTTCCGGATATGAAGAGAGAGCGAGTCTGAGGCGCTTGCTCAGGCTTTTGTCTCTGGATTTTGTATCAGAGATGGCCGAGGAATGTCGGGGAGGCCTCATGGGCCATGGACGAATTTTCCTCTCTGTGGATTTGGCCCGTTCCCAATTGTTTTTCGTCAATCTGTGGAATGGGAGGACTCCTTTCAGGTTTGTTACCGCAGGTGTCCCGCCAAAAGAGTAATTCCAAAGAAGAGCCTTGGGGAAAAGTGAAGGGAGAACCCGAACTATGGGTAAAATTTGGGGCCTAGGGGCATGGCAAGCCCAATATGCTGTCTCTTCATCCAGCCACTGAGAGGCCTTACCTGAGGCCTGGGATCAGGCTGAGGGACACAATGTGTGTTTGTGACCAATGTGGCCCATAAACATGGGCGGGGCCTCATGGGCCACACTGGTTTCAACTACACTGAACGTTGGAAAACATGCCAACCACTAGGTTTCTTGCCAAGGCGAAGGAGAAGTTCTGATTCTTGCATCACGTTTACTCCTGAACAGTGAGTGGAGATAAGGTCTAGGTTCTGAAGGTGAAAACTGAGGTTGGGTAGAGATGATGGCCTAAAGCCATTGTGGGTGTGATATGCTCTGTGTATGGCCAGCTGTCTGGGTGTTGGACTGGAGTGTCTGCCCTCAGGCTGTGTCAGACAGGGCTTTAGTGCACAGGCTAGACTGTATAATTGGGGTATGGTCGAGTGGCATGCAAGTTGTTACTCATTTGGCGTTTCTGGTTAGCCCTATAGGGCAACATTTTTCTTCTGGAGGGCAGGGAGAGTGCTGCATTGTGTCTCCAGAATTGCCAAACTGGAGGGGTGTGGCCAGGATTGTGAGGAAGGAAGTCTGAAAACACAAGCTAGCACGAGTTTTGGGGCCAAGAGCATGGCAGGCCCACTCTGCAGAGGCTGAATCGAGATCTCCTTCAGGTGAGGTCAGGGCGAGTATCAGATGTTGCCTCAAGCTGCAGTTTGTGTCCATGACGGCCCCTTCCTGAAGGGGGTGGGGGCGTCATGAGGCCAGGGAGGTTTCCCTACTCTGGGAGTTGTGAGCTGCTCCCAACTTCAAAGTTTCCTTCTTCAGGACAGTCGAGTACTATTGGATGGTCCCTTGATGCCCCATACAGAAAGACTAGAGAGCAGGGGCCTAAGCATGGATGCCGAGAAACGCCAACTCACCTTCCCATTGCCTGGTCGAGACAAGGCACGCTCAATCTGCGGGCTCTTGGGTGAGCTACCCAGAAGGCTGAGTTTAAATGGACTCTCCTGAGGATGAGTCATAATGTGGGTTGGTGGCCATGGAGACCTTGGAATGTGCCAGTAGCTAAGGGACTCTTCAGGATTCTCCAACCCGAAGGGCTTGACACAACTCCAACAAGGAAGCTTCCCATGTGGAGATGAGAGGTCTTCTGTCTGGTGCCTCAGGAAAGCCCCGTATGCTGGTCTTCGAACCCAGGCCTCTGAGGAGTGATACCTGGACACCAAAGCAAGAGTTCATAATAGGGCCTAGGGGCCTGTCTGGTTCAATCTTCTGTCTCTGCGGATATCTGTCTGTGTGTCTGCATGGAGGTAGTAGTTGCTCAGCTTGTGTCATAATGCCCCTATTTGTCCAGTGCGGCTTGCGGTAGTGGGATGTCCTTGGGGACCTTGAGGTTTCTACTATTTTGTAGAGTTGTGGCCAATGGAATGGGCAGTTTCTTAGGAGAGAGCAGGCACAGTTCTGTGGTGTAGCTCCAGAGACCCCAGCCTGGAAGCTGTGTGGGCCATGGCTGTGCAGACAGACATCCAAAAACCCTAACTCAGCTCAGGTTTGGGGCCGAGGTTACGGCAGGCCTGATCTACAGTCCATGAGGGGAGCTCCTCTGGATATGAAAGAAGGGTGAGAGGGGCAGTCGCTCAGGCTTTTGTCTCTGGATGTTTTGTCCACAATGTCCGTTTAATGTAGGAGTTGCCTCATGGGTCGTAGAAGTCTCCCTCTCTGGTAGTTTGTCCAGCCCCCAAGAGTTTGGGGTCATTCTGTGGGAAGGGAAGTGTCTTGTTTTCTGCTTCATGTGTCCCCCCATTAGAGGGATTCTAGAGCATAGCAGTGGGTACTGACAACTGGAATACTCGCCCTCTGGTTAAGCCTGGGGGCCTATGGATATGACAAGCCCCATATGCAGGATCTTGGTCCAGCCACTGAGAGGCGTTACTTTAATACGGGACTCACGCTGCAGGTCACAATGCATGTCTGTGCCCTAGGCGGCCCTCAAGCACTGGCGTGGCCTTTCGGACAATGCAGGTTTTCCCACATTGAACGTTGGACAACATGCCAACCACAAGGTTTCTGGCCATGGGGAAGGAGGAATTCTAATTTCTGCATCACGTTCACCCCTGGGCAGTGATTGGAGATAAGGTCTAGGTTCTGAAGCCTGAAAACCGAGGTTGGGAAGAGATGACGACCTACAGCCATAGCGGGTCCTATGTGTCCAGGTTGGGGCCAGCTGTCTGAGTGTCGTTTGGGATGTCTTGTCTCAGGCTGTGCCAGACAGGGCATTAGTATACAGGGTGGGCTGTATAATTGCTTTACAATCGAGTGGCATGCATTAGAAAATCATTTGGGGTTTCTTATTAGCAGCATAGGGCAAAGATTTTCTTCTGGAGGGCAGGCAGACTGCTGCATTGTGGCTTCGGAATTCCCAAACTGGAGGGCTTGTGGGCCAGGAGAGTGAGGACGGAAGTCTGAGAACACAAGCTAGGCTTAGGTTTCGGGGCAAGGACATGGCAGGCACACTCTGCAGAGCTGAATTGAGATCTCATGCGTCTGAAGTCAGGTCGAGGTTCAGACTTTGGCTCAGGTTTGAGTTTCTGTCCATGTTGGCCCCATCAGGAAGGGGGGGCATTATGAGGCCATGGGGGTTTACCCACTATTGGAGTTGTGAGATGCTCCAAACCGCAAGGATTCCTTCTGTGGGACAATTAAGATTTGTTGGATGGCTCCAGGACGTCTTATAAGGTATTTTCCCAGAACAGGGTTCTAAGTATGGATGCCTGGGCAGCCAGCCTCACATTCCAATTGTCTCCTAGCAACAAGAAACGTTTGATCTGCTGGCTTGGGGTAGCAACAGAGGGGGCTGAGTTGAAATGGACTTTCCTGAGGATGGTCTTAATGTTGGTTTGTGTCCATGGAGACCTTTGTATGGGGCAGTGGCACCAGGGCCCTAAAGGATTCTCCTAACCAGAGGTTATGACAAAGCTCCAATGAGCAAGTTTCCATGGGGAGACGAGATTTGTTCTTATTGGTGCCTCAGGAAACCACCATATGCTGGTATTGGAAACGAGGCCTCTGAGGAGAGATGCCTGGAAACCAAAGCAATGGATCTGTTTAGGGCCTAGGGGCCTGTCCTGTTCAATATTCTTCTCTGGGGACATCTGTTGTCTGAGTGGAGGTAGTTGCTCAGCTGGTTTGAGATCACCCCTGTTTGTCCTGGGCGGCCTACACTATTGGGATGGCCTCGGTGACTTTGGAGGTTTTTCCTAATTTGCAAGGTTGTGGCCAATGGAATGGGAAGAATTCCCTTGAAAGGGAAGCACAGTCCTGAGGTGTGGCTCCAGGGACCCAAGTGTGGAGCGTGTGTGGTCTAGGGCTATTTGCCCAAAAGTCTGAAACACAAACTCCACTTAGGTTGTGGGATTTAGGTATGGCCGGCCCGATCTATAGACCGTGAGGAGACCTCTTCGGGATATGAACAAAGGGCGAATGTGATGTGCATGCTCATGTTTTTTTGTTTTTTTTTTTTTCTGGAAATGTGTCACCGATTGCCATGGAATGTCGGGGTGTCCTCATGGGCCATCGATGAGGCTCCCTTTCTGGGGATTTGACCCGATCCCAAGAGATTGGGGTCATTCTATGGGAAGGGAGGAGGCCTTTCTGGTTTTTTTTTTTTTTATTTTTTTTGTTTTTTGTTTTTTTTGTTTTTTTTACCTCAGGTGGACCACCAAAAGAGGGATTCCAGAGCAGAGTCATGGGTGGGGGCAACCTGACAACCAGACCTCTTGTTAACAATGGGAACTAAGAACATGGCAAGCCCCATATGTGGGCTCTTGGTCCAGACACTGAGAGGCCTTCCTTGAGGATAGGTCTCACACTGAGTTTCACAATGTGTTTTTGTGCCCAAGGAGCCCCTCAAGTCAGGGCGTGGCCTAATGTCCATGCAGGTTTCTCCTACACTGAACGTTGCACAGTATGGGAACCACAAGTTTTCTGGCAATGGGGAAGATGGAGTTCTAATTTCTGCAACACTTTCACTCCTGGACTGTGATTGGATTTAAGGTCTAGGTTCAGAAGCCTGAAAACTGAGGTTGGGAAGAGATGAAGCCCTAAGGCCATGGTGTGTCTGATGTGCTCAGTGTTCGGCCAGCTGTTGAGTGTGGGTTGGGAGGTGCAGGCTCAGGTTGTGGCAGACAGGGAATTATTGCTCAGGCTAGACTGCATCATTGGGGTGCAGTCGAGTTTCGTGCAGGATGGTACTCATTTGTGGTTACTGGGTAGCCCCAGAGGGCAAAGTTTTTCTTCTGGAGGGAAGACACAGTGCCACATAGTGACTCCAAAATTCCCAAACTGGAAGGCTTGTGGGCCAGGAGTGTGAGGAAAAAATTCTGAGAACACAAGCCAGACTTAGATTTCGGGGTGAGTGGACGGCAGGCACCCTCTGCAGAGATGATTCGAGATCCCGTATACCTGAAGACAGAGCTAGGATAAGATGTTTTCTTAGGTCGGAGTTTCTGTCCATGACGGCCCATTCATGAAGGGGAGGGTGTCACGAGGACATGGAGGTTTTCCCACTATGGGAATTGTGAGATGCTCCAAACCACAATGATTCCTTCTGTGGGACAGTCGAGACATGTTGGATGGCTCCAGGACATCCCATAAGGAAGTTATCCAGAGCAGGGTTCTAAGGATGGATGCCTGGGCAGCCTGCCTCCCATTCCAGGTGTCTCATAGAGCCTAGGCAAGTTCGATCTGCTGGATCTAGGGGAGCAACCGAGGCGGGTGTTTTGAAATGGGTGAGTTGAGGATGGGTCATAATGTGCATTTGTGTCCATGTAGACCTTGGAATGGGGTGCTTGATCCGGAGCCTTGAGGGATGTTCATAACCGGAGGTTTTGATGGAGCTCTAAAGGGTATATTTCCTATGTAGAGAAGAGAATTGTTTGATGAGTGCCTAAGGAATCTCCCATATGCTGGTATTGGAAACCAGGCCTCTGAGGAGAGATGACTGGAATCAAAATCAATCGATCTGATTAGGGCCTCAGTGCCCGTACAGTTCAATCTTATTCTATGGGGATATCTGTCTCTGGGTCTGAGTGGAGGTGGTTTCCTAACTTGTGAAAGATCATCCCTGTGTGTCCTGGGCAGCCAACACAATTCGGATGGCCTGGGGGAGTTTGGAGGATTCTCCTAATCTATAGGGCTGTGGCCAATGGAAATGGCAGAATTCCCCTGGAGAGGGAAGCCACAGTCCTGAGGTGTGGCTCCAGGGGCCCCAGCTTGGATGGTGTGTGGGCCAGGACTGTGGGGACAGAAGACTGAAAACACAAACTCAGCTTAGTTTTGGGGATGTATGTATGAAGGCTCGATCTACAGACCGTGAGAATTTTCCGGGCTATGAACAAAGGGCGAGTATGTGGCGCTTGCTCAGGCTTTTGTCTCTGGATTTTGTGTCAATGGTGGCCGTGGAATGTCGGGGTGTCCTCAAGGGCCATGGACAATTCTTTCTCTGGTGATTTGGCCTGATCCCAAGCGGTTGGGATCATTCTGTGGATGGGAAGAGTCCATTCTGTATTTTTTTTTTTTTTTTTACCTCAGGTGTTCCACCAAAGAGGGATTCCAGAGTAGAGCCCTGAGTAGGGGTGACTAGACATCTCGAACTCTGGTTGAGATTGGGGGACTAGGGGCTTGGCAAGCCCCATATGTGGGCTGTGTTCCAGTCACTAAGAGGTTTACATGAGCATAGGGCTCACGCTGAGGGTCACAATGTGTGTTTGTGCACATTGTGGCCCTCAGGGATAGGTGGGGCCTCATAGTCCATGCTGCTTTCTCCTACAATGAACATTGGACAACATGCCAACCACTAGGTTTCTTGCCAAGGCGAAGGAGAAGATCTGATTTTTGCATCACGTTCACTCCTGAGCAGTGAGTGGAGATAAGGTCTAGGTTCTGAAGGTGAAAACTGAGTTTGGGTATAGATGATGTCCTAAAGCCATTGTGGGTGTGATATGCTCTGTGTATGGCCAGCTGTCTGGGTGTTGGACTGGAGGTCTGCCCTCAGGCTGTGTCAGAGAGGGCTTTAGTGCAAGGCTAGACTGTATAATTGGGGTATGGTCGAGTGGCATGCAGGTTGTTACTCATTTGGCGTTTCTGGTTAGCCCTATAGGGCAACATTTTTCTTCTGGAGGGCAGGCAGAGTGCTGCATTGTGTCTCCAGAATTGCCAAACTGGAGGGGTGTGGTCAGGATTGTGAGGAGGTAAGTCTGAAAACTCAAGCTAGCACGAGTTTTGGGGCAAAGAGAATGACAGGCCCACTCTGCAAGGCTGAATCGAGATCTCCTGCAGGTGAGGTCAGGGCGATTATCAGATGTTGCCTCAAGCTGGAGTTTGTGTCCATGACGGCCCCTTCCTGAAGGGGGTGGGGGCGTCATGTGTTCAGGGAGGTTTCCCTACGCTGGGAGTTGTGAGCTGCTCCCAACTTCAAAGTTTCCTTCTTCAGGACAGTCGAGTACTATTGGATGGTTCCAGAATGCCCCATACAGAAAGACTCGAGAGCAGGTGCCTAAGCATGGATGCCGAGAAACGCCAACTCACCTTCCCATTGCTTGGTCGAGACATGGCACGCTCAATCTGCGGGCTCTTGGGTGAGCTACCCAGAAGGCTGAGTTTAAATGGACTCTGCCGAGGATGAGTCATAATGTGGGTTGGTGGCCATGGAGACCTTGGAATGTGGCAGTAGCTAAGGGACTCTGCAGGATTCTCCAACCCGAAGGGCTTGACACAACTCCAACAAGGAAGCTTCCCATGTGGAGATGAGAGGTCTTCTGTCTGGTGCCTCAGGAAAGCCCCGTATGCTGGTCTTCGAACCCAGGCCTCTGAGGAGTGATACCTGGACACCAAAGCAAGAGTTCATAATAGGGCCTAGGGGCCTGTCTGGTTCAATCTTCTGTCTCTGCGGATATCTGTCTGTGTGTCTGCATGGAGGTAGTAGTTGCTCAGCTTGTGTCATAATGCCCCTATTTGTCCAGTGCGGCTTGCGGTAGTGGGATGTCCTTGGGGACCTTGAGGTTTCTACTATTTTGTAGAGTTGTGGCCAATGGAATGGGCAGTTTCTTAGGAGAGAGCAGGCACAGTTCTGTGGTGTGGCTCCAGAGACCCCAGCCTGGAGGCTGTGTGGGCCATGGCTGTGCAGACAGACATCCAAAAACCCTAACTCAGCTCAGGTTTGGGGCCGAGGTTACGGCAGGCCTGATCTACAGTCCATGAGGGGAGCTCCTCTGGATATGAAAGAAGGGTGAGAGGGAGGCAGTCGCTCAGACTTTTGTCTCTGGATGTTTTGTCCACAATGTCCGTTTAATGTAGGAGTTGCCTCATGGGTCGTAGAAGTCTCCCTCTCTGGTAGTTTGTCCAGCCCCCAAGAGTTTGGGGTCATTCTGTGGGAAGGGAAGTGTCCTGTTTTCTGCTTCATGTGTCCCCCCAGTAGAGGGATTCAAGAGCATAGGAGTGGGTACTGACAACTGGAATACTCGCCCTCTGGTTAAGCCTGGGGGCCTATGGATATGACAAGCCCCATATGCAGGATCTTGGTCCAGCCACTGAGAGGCGTTACTTTAATACAGGACTCACGCTGCAGGTCACAATGCATGTCTGTGCCCTAGGCGGCCCTCAAGCACTGGCGTGGCCTTTCGGACAATGCAGGTTTTCCCACATTGAACGTTGGACAACATGCCAACCACAAGGTTTCTGGCCATGGGGAAGGAGGAATTCTAATTTCTGCATCACGTTCACCCCTGGGCAGTGATTGGAGATAAGGTCTAGGTTCTGAAGACTGAAAACCGAGGTTGGGAAGAGATGACGACCTACAGCCATAGCGGGTCCTATGTGTCCAGGTTGGGGCCAGCTGTCTGGGTGTCGTTTGGGATGTCTTGTCTCAGGCTGTGCCAGACAGGGCATTAGAATACAGGGTGGGCTGTATAATTGCTTTACAATCGAGTGGCATGCATTAGAAAATCATTTGGGGTTTCTTATTAGCAGCATAGGGCAAAGTTTTTCTTCTGGAGGGCAGGCAGAGTGCTGCATTGTGGCTTCGGAATTCCCAAACTGGAGGGCTTGTTGGCCAGGAGAGTGAGGACGGAAGTCTGAGAACACAAGCTAGGCTTAGGTTTCGGGGCAAGGACATGGCAGGCACACTCTGCAGAGCTGAATTGAGATCTCATGCGTCTGAAGTCAGGTCGAGGTTAAGACTTTAGCTCAGGTTTGAGTTTCTGTCCATGTTGGCCCCTTCAGGAAGGGGGGGCATTATGAGGCCATGCGGGTTTTCCCACTATTGGAGTTGTGAGATGCTCCAAACCGCAAGGTTTCCTTCTGTGGGACAATTAAGATTTGTTGGATGGCTCCAGGACGTCTTATAAGGTATTTTTCCAGAACAGGGTTCTAAGTATGGATGCCTGGGCAGCCAGCCACACATTCGAATTGTCTCCTAGCAACAAGAAACGTTTGATCTGCTGGCTTGGGGTAGCAACAGAGGGGGCTGAGTTGAAATGGACTTTCCTGAGGATGGTCTTAATGTTGGTTTGAGTCCATGGAGACCTTGGTATGGGGCAGTGGCACCAGGGCCCTGAGGGTTTCTCCTAACCAGAGGTTATGACAAAGCTCCAATGAGCAAGTTTTCCATGGGGAGACGAGATTTGTTTTTATTGGTGCCTCAGGAAACCACCATATGCTGGTATTGGAAACGAGGCCTCTGAGGACTGATGCCTGGAAACCAAAGCAATGGATCTGATTAGGGCCTAGGGGCCTGTCCGGTTCAATATTCTTCTCTGGGGACATCTGTTGTCTGAGTGGAGGTAGTTGCTCAGCTGGTTTGAGATCACCCCTGTTTGTCCTGGGCGGCCTACACTATTGGGATGGCCTCAGTGACTTTGGAGGTGTTTCCTAATTTGCAAGGTTGTGGCCAATGGAATGGGAAGAATTCCCTTGAAAGGGAAGCACAGTCCTGAGGTGTGGCTCCAGGGACCCAAGTGTGGATCGTGTGTGTTCCAGGGCTATTTGGACAAAAGTCTTAAAACACAAACTCCACTTAGGTTGGGGGATGTAGGTATGGTCGGCCCGATCTATAGACCGTGAGGAGACCTCTTCGGGATATGAACAAAGGGCGAATGTGAGGTGCTTGCTCATGCTTTTTTTTTTTTTTTTCTGGAAATGTGTCACCGATTGCCATGGAATGTCGGGGTGTCCTCATGGGCCATCGATGAGGCTACCTTTCTGGGGATTTGACCCGATTCCAAGAGTTTGGTGTCATTCTGTGGGAAGGGAGGAGGCCTTTCTGTTTTTTTTGTTTATTTTTTTTGTTTTTTTTTTTTGTTTTTTTTTTTACCTCAGGTGGACCACCAAAAGAGGGATTCCAGAGCAGAGTCGTGGGTGGGGGCAACTGCACAACCAGACCGCTGGTTAACATTGGGACCTAAGAACATGGCAAGCCCCATATGTGGGCTCTTGGTCCAGACACTGAGAGGCCTTCCTTGAGGATATGTCTCACACTGAGTTTCACAATGTGTTTTTTGTCCCAAGGAGCCCCTCAAGTCAGGGGTGGCCAAATGTACCATGCTGGTTTCTCCTACACTGTACGTTGCACAGTATGGGAACCACAAGTTTTCTGGCAATGGGGAAGATGGAGTTCTAATTTCTTCAACACTTTCACTCCTGGACTGTGATTGGATTTAAGGTCTAGGTTCTGAATCCTGAGAACTGAGGTTGGGAAGAGATGAAGACCTAAGGCCATGGTGTGTCTGATGTGCTCAGTGTTCTGCCAGCTGTTGAGTGTGGGTTGGGAGGTGCAGGTTCAGGCTGTGGCAGACAGGGAATTAGTGCCCAGGCTAGACTGCATCATTGGGATGCAGTCGAGTTTCGTGCAGGATGGTACTCATTTGTGGTTACTGGGTAGCCCCAGAGGGCAACGTTTTTCTTCTGGAGGGAAGACACAGTGCCACATAGTGGCTCCAGAATTCTCATACTGGAAGGCTTGTGGGCCAGGAGTATGAGGAAAAAATTCTGAGAACACAAGCCAGACTTAGATTTCGGGGTGAGGGGACGGCAGGAGCCTCTGCAGAGATGATTCAAGATCCCGTACACCTGAAGACAGAGCTAGGATCAGACGTTTTCTTAGGTCGGAGTTTCTGTCCATGATGGCCCCTTCATGAAGGGAGGGGGTCAGGAGGACATGGAGGTTGTCCGACGATGGGAATTGTGAGATGCTCCAAACCACAATGATTCTTTCTGTGGGACAGTCGAGACCTGTTGCATGGCTCCAGGATATCCCATAAGGAAGTTATCCAGAGCAGGGTTCTAAGGATGGATGCCTGGGCATCCTGCCTCCCATTCCAGGTGTCTCATAGAGCCAAGGCAAGTTCGATCTGCTGGATCTAGGGGAGCAACCGAGGCGGGTGTTTTGAAATGGGTGAGTTGAGGATGGGTCATAATGTGCATTTGTGTCCATGTAGACCTTGGAATGGGGTGCTTGATCCAGGGCCTTGAGGGATGTTCATAACCGGAGGTTTTGATGGAGCTCTAAAGAGTATGTTTCCTATGTAGAGAAGAGAATTGTTTTGATGAGTGCCTAAGGAATCTCCCATATGCTGGTATTGGAAACCAGGCCTCTGAATAGAGATGACTGGAATCAAAAGCAATGGATCTGTTTAGGGCCTCAGTGCCCGTCCAGTTCAATCTTACTCTATGGGGATATCTGTCTCTGGGTCTGAGTGGAGGTGGTTTCCTAACTTGTGAAAGATCATCCCTGTTTGTCCTGGGCAGCCGACACAATTCGGATGGCCTGTGGGAGTTTGGAGGATTTTCCTAATCTATAGGGTTGTGGCCAATGGAAATGGCAGAATTCCCCTGGAGAGGGAAGTCACAGTCCTGAGGTGTGGCTCCAGGGGCCCCAGCTTGGATGGTGTGTGGGCCAGGACTGTGGGGACAGAAGACTGAAAACACAAACTCAGCTTAGGTTTGGGGATGTATGTATGAAGGCTCGATCTACAGACCGTGAGAATTTTCCGGGCTATGAACAAAGGGCGAGTATGTGGCGCTTGCTCAGGCTTTTGTCTCTGGATTTTGTGTCAATGGTGGCCGTGGAATGTCGGGGTGTCCTCAAGGGCCATGGACAATTCTTTCTCTGGTGATTTGGCCTGATCCCAAGCGGTTGGGATCATTCTGTGGATGGGAAGAGTCCATTCTGTATTTTTTTTTATTTTACCTCAGGTGTTCCACCAAAGAGGGATTCCAGAGTAGAGCCCTGAGTAGGGGTGACTAGACATCTCGAACTCTGGTTGAGAGTGGGGGACTAGGGGCTTGGCAAGCCCCATATGTGGGCTGTGTTCCAGTCACTAAGAGGCTTTACATGAGGATAGGGATCTCGCTGAGGGTCACAATGTGTGTTTGTGCACATTGTGGCCCTCAGGGATAGGTGGGTCCTCATAGTCCATGCTGCTTTCTCCTACAATGAACATTGGACAACATGCCAACCACTAGGTTTCTTGCCAAGGCGAAGGAGAAGATCTGATTTTTGCATCACGTTCACTCTTGAGCAGTGAGTGGAGATAAGGTCTAGGTTCTGAAGGTGAAAACTGAGTTTGGGTATAGATGATGTCCTAAAGCCATTGTGGGTGTGATATGCTCTGTGTATGGCCAGCTGTCTGGGTGTTGGACTGGAGGTCTGCCCTCAGGCTGTGTCAGACAGGGCTTTAGTGCACAGGCTAGACTGTATAATTGGGGTATGGTCGAGTGGCATGCAGGTTGTTACTCATTTGGCGTTTCTGGTTAGCCCTATAGGGCAACATTTTTCTTCTGGAGGGCAGGCAGAGTGCTGCATTGTGTCTCCAGAATTGCCAAACTGGAGGGGTGTGGTCAGGATTGTGAGGAAGTAAGTCTGAAAACTCAAGCTAGCACGAGTTTTGGGGCAAAGAGCATGGCAGGCCCACTCTGCAAGGCTGAATCGAGATCTCCTGCAGGTGAGGTCAGGGCGAGTATCAGATGTTGCCTCAAGCTGGAGTTTGTGTCCATGACGGCCCCTTCCTGAAGGGGGTGGGGGCGTCATGTGTTCAGGGAGGTTTCCCTACGCTGGGAGTTGTGAGCTGCTCCCAACTTCAAAGTTTCCTTCTTCAGGACAGTCGAGTACTATTGGATGGTTCCAGGATGCCCCATACAGAAAGACTCGAGAGCAGGTGCCTAAGCATGGATGCCGAGAAACGCCAACTCACCTTCCCATTGCTTGGTCGAGACATGGCACGCTCAATCTGCGGGCTCTTGGGTGAGCTACCCAGAAGGCTGAGTTTAAATGGACTCTGCCGAGGATGAGTCATAATGTGGGTTGGTGGCCATGGAGACCTTGGAATGTGGCAGTAGTTAAGGGACTCTGCAGGATTCTCCAACCCGAAGGGCTTGACACAACTCCAACAAGGAAGCTTCCCATGTGGAGATGAGAGGTCTTCTGTCTGGTGCCTCAGGAAAGCCCCGTATGCTGGTCTTCGAACTCAGGCCTCTGAGGAGTGATGCCTGGACACCAAAGCAAGAGTTCATAATAGGGCCTAGGGGCCTGTCTGGTTCAATCTTCTGTCTCTGCAGATATTGGTCTGTGTGTCTGCATGGAGGTAGTAGTTGCTCAGCTTGTGTCATAATGCCCCTATTTGTCCAGTGCGGCTTGCGGTAGTGGGATGTCCTTGGGGACCTTGAGGTTTCTACTATTTTGTAGAGTTGTGGCCAATGGAATGGGCAGTTTCTTAGGAGAGAGCAGGCACAGTTCTGTGGTGTGGCTCCAGAGACCCCAGCCTGGAGGCTGTGTGGGCCATGGCTGTGCAGACAGACATCCAAAAACCCTAACTCAGCTCAGGTTTGGGGCCGAGGTTACGGCAGGCCTGATCTACAGTCCATGAGGGGAGCTCCTCTGGATATGAAAGAAGGGTGAGAGGGAGGCAGTCGCTCAGGCTTTTGTCTCTGGATGTTTTGTCCACAATGGCCGTTTAATGTAGGAGTTGCCTCATGGGTCGTAGAAGTCTCCCTCTCTGGTAGTTTGTCCAGCCCCCAAGAGTTTGGGGTCATTCTGTGGGAAGGGAAGTGTCCTGTTTTCTGCTTCATGTGTCCCCCCATTAGAGGGATTCTAGAGCATAGCAAAGGGTACTGACAACTGGAATACTCGCCCTCTGGTTAAGCCTGGGGGCCTATGGATATGACAAGCCCCATATGCAGGATCTTGGTCCAGCCACTGAGAGGCGTTACTTTAATACGGGACTCACGCTGCAGGTCACAATGCATGTCTGTGCCCTAGGCGGCCCTCAAGCACTGGCGTGGCCTTTCGGACAATGCAGGTTTCCCCACATTGAACGTTGGACAACATGCCAACCACAAGGTTTCTGGCCATGGGGAAGGAGGAATTCTAATTTCTGCATCACGTTCACCCCTGGGCAGTGATTGGAGATAAGGTCTAGGTTCTGAAGCCTGAAAACCGAGGTTGGGAAGAGATGACGACCTACAGCCATAGCGGGTCCTATGTGTCCAGGTTGGGGCCAGCTGTCTGGGTGTCGTTTGGGATGTCTTGTCTCAGGCTGTGCCAGACAGGGCATTAGTATACAGGGTGGGATGTATAATTGCTTTACAATCGAGTGGCATGCATTAGAAAATCATTTGGGGTTTCTTATTAGTAGCATAGGGCAAAGTTTTTCTTCTGGAGGGCAGGCAGAGTGCTGCATTGTGGCTTCGGAATTCCCAAACTGGAGGGCTTGTGGGCCAGGAGAGTGAGGACGGAAGTCTGAGAACACAAGCTAGGCTTAGGTTTCGGGGCAAGGACATGGCAGGCAAACTCTGCAGAGCTGAATTGAGATCTCATGCGTCTGAAGTCAGGTCGAGGTTCAGACTTTGGCTCAGGTTTGAGTTTCTGTCCATGTTGGCCCCTTCAGGAAGGGGGGGCATTATGAGGCCATGGGGGTTTTCCCACTATTGGAGTTGTGAGATGCTCCAAACCGCAAGGAATTCCTTCTGTAAGATTTGTTGGATGGCTCCAGGACGTCTTATAAGGTATTTTTCCAGAACAGGGTTCTAAGTATGGATGCCTTGGCATCCAGCCTCACATTCCAATTGTCTCCTAGCAACAAGAAACGTTTGATCTGCTGGCTTGGGGTAGCAACAGAGGGGGCTGAGTTGAAATGGACTTTCCTGAGGATGGTCTTAATGTTGGTTTGAGTCCATGGAGACCTTGGTATGGGGCAGAGGCACCAGGGCCCTGAAGGATTCTCCGAACCAGAGGTTATGACAAAGCTCCAATGAGCAAGTTTTCCATGGGGAGACGAGATTTGTTCTTATTGGTGCCTCAGGAAACCACCATATGCTGGTATTGGAAACGAGGCCTCTGAGGACAGATGCCTGGAAACCAAAGCAATGGATCTGATTAGGGCCTAGGGGCCTGTCCGGTTCAATATTCTTCTCTGGGGACATCTGTTGTCTGAGTGGAGGTAGTTGCTCAGCTGGTTTGAGATCACCCCTGTTTGTCCTAGGCAGCCTACACTATTGGGATGGCCTCAGTGACTTTGGAGGTTTTTCCAAATTTGCAAGGTTGTGGCCAATGGAATGGGAATAATTCCCTTGAAAGGGAAGCACAGTCCTGAGGTGTGGCTCCAGGGACCCAAGTGTGGAGAGTGTGTGGTCCAGGCCTGTGGGGACAGAAGTCTGAAAACACAAACTCAGCTTAGGTTTGGGGATGTATGTATAAAGGCTCGATCTACAGACCGTGAGAATTTTCCGGGCTATGAACAAAGGGCGAGTATGTGGCGCTTGCTCAGGGTTTTGTCTCTGGATTTTGTGTCAATGGTGGCCGTGGAATGTCGGGGTGTCCTCAAGGGCCATGGGCAATTCTTTCTCTGGTGATTTGGCCTGTTCCCAAGTGGTTGGTATCATTCTGTGGATGGGAAGAGTCCTTTCTGTATTTTTTTTTTTTTTTTACCTCAGGTGTCCCACCAAAGAGGGATTCCCGAGTAGAGCCCTGAGTAGGGGTGACTAGACATCTCGAACTCTGGTTGAGATTGGGGGACTAGGGGCTTGGCAAGCCCCATATGGGGGCTGTTGTTCCAGTCACTAAGAGGCTTTACATGAGCATAGGGCTCACGCTGAGGGTCACAATGTGTGTTTGTGCACATTGTGGCCCTCAGGGATAGGTGGGGCCTCATAGTCCATGCTGCTTTCTCCTACAATGAACATTGGACAACATGCCAACCAATAAGTTTCTTGCCAAGGCGAAGGAGAAGTTCTGATTCTTGCATCACGTTCACTCCTGAGCAGTGAGTGGAGATAAGGTCTAGGTTCTGAAGGTGAAAACTGAGGTTGGGTAGAGATGATGGCCTAAAGCCATTGTGGGTGTGATATGCTCTGTGTATGGCCAGCTGTCTGGGTGTTGGACTGGAGGTCTGCCCTCAGGCTGTGTCAGACAGGGCTTTAGTGCACAGGCTAGACTGTATAATTGGGGTATGGTCGAGTGGCATGCAGGTTGTTACTCATTTGGCGTTTCTGGTTAGCCCTATAGGGCAACATTTTTCTTCTGGAGGGCAGGCAGAGTGCTGCATTGTGTCTCCAGAATTGCCAAACTGGAGGGGTGTGGTCAGGATTGTGAGGAAGGAAGTCTGAAAACACAAGCTAGCACGAGTTTTGGGGCCAAGAGCGTGGCAGGCCCACTCTGCAAAGGCTGAATCAAGATCTCGTGCAGGTCTGGTCAGGGCGATTATCAGATGATGCCTCAAGCTGGAGTTTGTGTCCATGACGGCCCCTTCCTGAAGGGGGTGGGGGCGTCATGAGTCCAGGGAGGTTTCCCTACGCTGGGAGTTGTGAGCTGCTCCAAACTTCAAAGTTTCCTTCTTCAGGACAGTCGAGTACTATTGGATGGTTCCAGGATGCCCCATACAGAAAGACTCGAGAGCAGGGGCCTAAGCATGGATGCCGAGAAACGCCAACTCACCTTCCCATTGCCTGGTCGAGACAAGCACACTCAATCTGCGGGCTCTTGGGTGAGCTAACCAGTAGCCTGAGTTTAAATGGACTCTGCCGAGGATGAGTCATAATGTGGGTTGGTGGCCATGGAGACCTTGGAATGTGGCAGTAGCTAAGGGACTCTGCAGGATTCTCCAACCCGAAGGGCTTGACACAACTCCAACAAGGAAGCTTCCCATGTGGAGATGAGAGGTCTTCTGTCTGGTGCCTCAGGAAAGCCCCGTATGCTGGTCTTCGAACCCAGGCCTCTGAGGAGTGATACCTGGACACCAAAGCAAGAGTTCATAATAGGGCCTAGGGGCCTGTCTGGTTCAATCTTCTGTCTCTGCGGATATCTGTCTGTGTGTCTGCATGGAGGTAGTAGTTGCTCAGCTTGTGTCATAATGCCCCTATTTGTCCAGTGCGGCTTGCGGTAGTGGGATGTCCTTGGGGACCTTGAGGTTTCTACTATTTTGTAGAGTTGTGGCCAATGGAATGGGCAGTTTCTTAGGAGAGAGCAGGCACAGTTCTGTGGTGTGGCTCCAGAGACCCCAGCCTGGAGGCTGTGTGGGCCATGGCTGTGCAGACAGACATCCAAAAACCCTAACTCAGCTCAGGTTTGGGGCCGAGGTTACGGCAGGCCTGATCTACAGTCCATGAGGGGAGCTCCTCTGGATATGAAAGAAGGGTGAGAGGGAGGCAGTCGCTCAGGCTTTTGTCTCTGGATGTTTTGTCCACAATGGCCGTTTAATGTAGGAGTTGCCTGATGGGTCGTAGAAGTCTCCCTCTCTGGTAGTTTGTCCAGCCCCCAAGAGTTTGGGGTCATTCTGTGGGAAGGGAAGTGTCCTGTTTTCTGCTTCATGTGTCCCCCAGTAGAGGGATTCTAGAGCATAGCAGTGGGTACTGACAACTGGAATACTCGCCCTCTGGTTAAGCCTGGGGGCCTATGGATATGACAAGCCCCATATGCAGGATCTTGGTCCAGCCACTGAGAGGCGTTACTTTAATACGGGACTCACGCTGCAGGTCACAATGCATGTCTGTGCCCTAGGCGGCCCTCAAGCACTGGCGTGGCCTTTCGGACAATGCAGGTTTTCCCACATTGAACGTTGGACAACATGCCAACCACAAGGTTTCTGGCCATGGGGAAGGAGGAATTCTAATTTCTGCATCACGTTCACCCCTGGGCAGTGATTGGAGATAAGGTCTAGGTTCTGAAGCCTGAAAACCGAGGTTGGGAAGAGATGACGACCTACAGCCATAGCGGGTCCTATGTGTCCAGGTTGGGGCCAGCTGTCTGGGTGTCGTTTGGGATGTCTTGTCTCAGGCTGTGCCAGACAGGGCATTAGTATACAGGGTGGGATGTATAATTGCTTTACAATCGAGTGGCATGCATTAGAAAATCATTTGGGGTTTCTTATTAGTAGCATAGGGCAAAGTTTTTCTTCTGGAGGGCAGGCAGAGTGCTGCATTGTGGCTTCGGAATTCCCAAACTGGAGGGCTTGTGGGCCAGGAGAGTGAGGACGGAAGTCTGAGAACACAAGCTAGGCTTAGGTTTCGGGGCAAGGACATGGCAGGCAAACTCTGCAGAGCTGAATTGAGATCTCATGCGTCTGAAGTCAGGTCGAGGTTCAGACTTTGGCTCAGGTTTGAGTTTCTGTCCATGTTGGCCCCTTCAGGAAGGGGGGGCATTATGAGGCCATGGGGGTTTTCCCACTATTGGAGTTGTGAGATGCTCCAAACCGCAAGGAATTCCTTCTGTGGGACAATTAAGATTTGTTGGATGGCTCCAGGACGTCTTATAAGGTATTTTTCCAGAACAGGGTTCTAAGTATGGATGCCTGGGCAGCCAGCCTCACATTCCAATTGTCTCCTAGCAACAAGAAACGTTTGATCTGCTGGCTTGGGGTAGCAACAGAGGGGGCTGAGTTGAAATGGACTTTCCTGAGGATGGTCTTAATGTTGGTTTGAGTCCATGGAGACCTTGGTATGGGGCAGTGGCACCAGGGCCCTGAAGGATTCTCCTAACCAGAGGTTATGACAAAGCTCCAATGAGCAAGTTTTCCATGGGGAGACGAGATTTGTTCTTATTGGTGCCTCAGGAAACCACCATATGCTGGTATTGGAAACGAGGCCTCTGAGGACAGATGCCTGGAAACCAAAGCAATGGATCTGATTAGGGCCTAGGGGCCTGTCCGGTTCAATATTCTCTTGGGACATCTGTTGTCTGAGTGGAGGTAGTTGCTCAGCTGGTTTGAGATCACCCCTGTTTGTCCTGGGCGGCCTACACTATTGGGATGGCCTCGGTGACTTTGGAGGTTTTTCCTAATTTGCAAGGTTGTGGCCAATGGAATGGGAAGAATTCCCTTGAAAGGGAAGCACAGTCCTGAGGTGTGGCTCCAGGGACCCAAGTGTGGAGCGTGTGTGGTCCAGGGCTATTTGGACAAAAGTATGAAAACACAAACTCCACTTAGGTTGGGGGATGTAGGTATGGCCGGCCCGATCTATAGACCGTGAGGAGACCTCTTCGGGATATGAACAAAGGGCGAATGTGAGGTGCTTGCTCATGCTTTTTTTTTTTTTTTTCTGGAAATGTGTCACCGATTGCCATGGAATGTCGGGGTGTCCTCATGGGCCATCGATGAGGCTCCCTTTCTGGGGATTTGACCCGATCCTAAAAGTTTGGGGTCATTCTGTGGGAATGGAGGAGGCCTTTCTGTTTTTTTTGTTTACTTTTTTTTTGTTTTTTTTTTGTTTTTTTTTTTTACCTCAGGTGGACCACCAAAAGAGGGATTCCAGAGTAGAGTCGTGAGTGGGGGCAACTGGACAACCAGACCTCTGGTTAACATTGGGACCTAAGAACATGGCAAGCCCCATATGTGGGCTCTTGGTCCAGACACTGAGAGGCCTTCCTTGAGGATAGGTCTCACACTGAGTTTCACAATGTGGTTTTGTGCCCAAGGATCCTTTCAAGTCAGGGCGTGGCCTAAAGTACCATGCTGGTGCCTCCTACACTGAACGTTGCACAGTATGGGAACCACAAGTTTTCTGGCCATGGGGAAGATGGAGTTCTAATTTCTTCAACACTTTTACTCCTGGACTGTGATTGGATTTAAGGTCTAGGTTCTGAAGCCTGAAAACTGAGCTTGGGAAGAGATGAAGCCCTAAGGCCATGGTGTGTCTGATGTGCTCAGTGTTCGGCCAGCTGTTGAGTGTGGGTTGGGAGGTGCAGGCTCAGGCTGTGGCAGACAGGGAATAAGTGCCTAGGCTAGACTGTATCATTGGGGTGCAGTCGAGTTTCGTGCAGGATGGTACTCATTTGTGGTTACTGGGTAGCCCCAGAGGGCAACGTTTTTCTTCTGGAGGGAAGACACAGTGCCACATAGTGGTTCCAGCATTCCCAAACTGGAAGGCTTGTGGGCCAGTAGTGTGAGGAAAAAATTCTGAGAACACAAGCCAGACTTAGATTTCGGGGTGAGGGGACGGCAGGCACCCTCTGCAGAGATGATTCGAGATTCCGTATACCTGAAGACAGAGCTAGGATCAGACGTTGGCTTACGTCGGAGTTTCTGTCCATGACGGCCCCTTCATGAAGGGGAGGGTGTCACGAGGACATGGAGGTTTTCCCACTATGGGAATTGTGAGATGCTCCAAACCACAATGATTTCTTCTGTGGGACCGTCGAGACCTGTTGGATGGCTCCAGGACATCCCATAAGAAAGTTATCCAGAGCAGGGTTTTAAGGATGGATGCCTGGGCAGCCTGCCTCCCATTCCAGGTGTCTCATAGAGCCAAGGCAAGTTCGATCTGCTGGATCTAGGGGAGCAACCGAGGCGGGTGTGTTGAAATGGGTGAGTTGAGGATTGGTCATAATGTGCATTTGTGTCCATGTAGACCTTGGAATGGGGTGCTTGATCCGGGGCCTTGAGGGATGTTCATAACCGGAGGTTTTGATGGAGCTCTAAAGAGTATGTTTCCTATGTAGAGAAGAGAATTGTTTTGATGAGTGCCTAAGGAATCTCCCATATGCTGGTATTGGAAACCAGGCCTCTGAGGAGAGATGACTGGAATCAAAAGCAATGGATCTGATTAGGGCCTAAGTGCCCTTCCAGTTCAATCTTATTCTATGGGGATATCTGTCTCTGGGTGTGAGTGGAATTGGTTTCCTAACTTGTGAAAGATCATCCCTGTTTGTCCTGGGCAGCCAACACAATTCGGATGGCCTGGGGGAGTTTGGAGGATTCTCCTAATCTATAGGGTTGTGGCCAATGGAAATGGCAGAATTCCCCTGGAGAGGGAAGCCACAGTCCTGAGGTGTGGCTCCAGGGGCCCCAGCTTGGATGGTGTGTGGGCCAGGACTGTGGGGACAGAAGTCTGAAAACACAAACTCAGCTTAGGTTTGGGGATGTATGTATGAAGGCTCGATCTACAGACCGTGAGAATTTTCCGGGCTATGAACAAAGGGCGAGTATGTGGCGCTTGCTCAGGGTTTTGTCTCTGGATTTTGTGTCAATGGTGGCCGTGGAATGTCGGGGTGTCCTAAAGGGCCATGGACAATTCTTTCTCTGGTGATTTGGCCTGATCCCAAGTGGTTGGGATCATTCTGTGAATGGGAAGAGTCCTTTCTGTATTTTTTTTTTTTTTTACCTCAGGTGTCCCACCAAAGAGGGATTCCCGAGTAGAGCCCTGAGTAGGGGTGACTAGACATCTCGAACTCTGGTTGAGATTGGGGGACTAGGGGCTTGGCAAGCCCCATATGTGGGCTGTTGTTCCAGTCACTAAGAGGCTTTACATGAGGATAGGGCTCACGCTGAGTGTCACAATGTGTGTTTATGCAAATTGTGGCCCTCAGGGATAGGTGGGGCCTCATAGTCCATGCTGCTTTTTCCTACAATGAACATTGGACAACATGCCAACCACTAGGTTTCTTGCCAAGGCGAAGGATAAGTTCTGATTCTTGCATCACGTTCACTCCTGAGCAGTGAGTGGAGATAAGGTCTAGGTTCTGAAGGTGAAAATTGAGGTTGGGTAGAGATGATGGCCTAAATCATTGTGGGTTTGATATGCTCAGTGTACGGCCAACTGTCTGGGTGTTGGACTGGAGGTCTGCCCTCAGGCTGTGTCAGACAGGGCTTTAGTGCACAGGCTAGACTGTATAATTGGGGTATGGTCGAGTGGCATGCAGGTTGTTACTCATTTGGCTGTTCTGGTTAGCCCTATAGGGCAACATTTTTCTTCTGGAGGCCAGGCAGTGTGCAGCATTGTGTCTCCAGAATTTCCAAACTGGAGGGGTGTGGCCAGGATTCTGAGGACGGAAGTCTGGGAACACAAGTTAGGCTTAGGTTTCAGGGTGAGGGCCCAGCAGGCACACTCTCAAGTGCTGAATCGAGATCTCATGCTTCTGTATTCAGGGCGAGGCTCAGACTTTGGCTTAGGATGGAGTTTCTGTCCGTGATGGCCCATTTATGAAGGTGTGGGGCATCATGAGGAAATGGAGGTTTTCTCACAGTGTTATTGTGTGATGCTTCAAACCACAAGGATTCATTCTGCGAGACAGTCAAGACAGGTTGGTTGGATTCAAGACATCCCATAAAGAAGTTCTCCAAAGCAGGGTTCTAAGGATGGATGCCTGGGAAGCCCGCCTCCCATTCTAACTGTCTCCTAGTGACAAGGAAGGTTTGATCTGCTGCCTTGGGTGAGCAGCCGAGGGGGCTGATTTGAAATGGACTCTCCTGAGAATGGTTCATAATGTAAGTTTGTGTCCTTGGAGACCTTGGGATTGGGCCATGGTGCCAGCGCCCTGAAGGATCCTCCTAACCTGAGGTATTGACACAGCTCCAAAGAGCAAGTTTCCCATGTGGAGATGAGATCTGTTCTGATTGTTTCCTTAGGAAACCCCCGTATTCTGATATTGGAAACCAGGCCTCTGAGGAGAGATACCTAGAAACCAAAGCAATGCATCAGAAGTTGGCTCAGGTTGGAGTTTCTGTCCATGATGGCCCCTTTATAAAGGGGAGCATCTCATGAGGCCATGTAGGTTTTCCCACGATAGGAGTTGTGAGATGCTCCAATCTGCAAGGATTCCTTCTGTGGGACAGTCAAGACCTTTTGGAAGGCTCCAGGACATCCCATATGGAACGGCGCCAGAGCAGGATTCCATGGATGGATGCCTAGAGAGTCTGCTTTGCATTCCAGTTGTCTCCTAGCGACAAGGCAGGTTTGATATTCTGCCTCTGGGGGAGTAATCGACGGGGCTGAGTTGAAATGTACTCTCCTGCCGAATGGTCATAATGCGGGTATGTGTCCATGGAGACCTTGGAATAGGGCGGTTGCTCCGGCTACCTGAAGGTTTCTCCTAACTGGAGGCTTTTACAGAGCTCCAAAGGATAAGTTTCCCATGTGAAGACAAGATTTGTTCTGATTGGTATCTCTGGAATCCCCCATATGCTGGTATTGGAAAACAGGCCTCTGAGGAGAGATGCTTAGAAAAAAAAGCAATGGAACCAATTACATTCTAGGGGCCAGTCCAGTTTAATCTTCTTCTCTTGGGTTATCTGTCTACGGGTGAGTTGACGTCGTTGCTCAGCTTGTGAGAGATCGCCCCTCTTTGTCCTGGGTGGCCTACACTATTGGAATGGCCTCTGGGACTTTGGAGGTTTCTCCTTATCTGTAGGGTTGTGGCCAATGGAATGGGAAGAATTTCCTTGGAGAGGGCAGGCACAGTCCTGAGGTGTGGCTCCAGGGGCCTCAGTCTGGAGGGTGTGTGGGACAGGGATGTCAGGATAGAAGTCTGAAAACACAAACTCGGCTTAGGTTTGGGGACGTAGGTATGGCAGGCCCAATCTACAGACTATGAGGAGAATTTTTTGGGCTATGACCTAAGGGTGAGTGTGAACGCTTGCTGAAGCTTATGTCTCTGGATTTTGTGTCAATAGTGGCCGTGGAATGTCGGGCTGGCCTCATGGGCCATGGACGAGTCTTTCTCTCTGGACCCCAATCACTTGGGATGGCACAATCCCAAGTGATTGGGGTCATTCTGTGAGTGGGAGGAGTCCTTTCTGTGTTTATTTACCTCAAATGTCCCACGAAAGAGGGATTCCAGAGCAGAGCCCTGAGTAGGGGTGACTAGATGTCTCTACCTCTGGGTAAGATTGGGTGACTTGGGGCATGGCAGGCCCCATATGCGGGCTCATGGTCCAGCCACTGAGAGGCTTTACTTGAGGACAGGGCTCAAACTGAGGGTCCCAATGTGTGTTTGAGCCCACCGCAGCTCTTAAGCATAGGCAGGGCCTCAGGGACCCTACACTACCCTCAGGGGCCCTACTACTACCCCTGTAGGCCCTACAGGGGTCCTCCACTGAACGTTGGACAAGATGCCAACCACAAGATTCTGGCGAGAGGGAAGGAGGAGTTCTGATTTCTGCATCACGTTCACCCATGGGAAGTGAGTAGAGATAAGGTCTAGGATTCTGTAGCCTGAAAACCGAAGTTGGAAAGAGATGGCGACCTAAGGCCATGGCGGTTCAGATGTTCTCAGTGTACTGCAAGCTGTCTGGGTGTCGGTTGGGAATTCAGGCCTCAGGTTCTGTCAGACAGGGCATTAGTGCACAGGCTAGACTATATAATTGGTGTACAGTTGAGTGACGTGCAGGTTTATCCTCATTTGAGGTTTCTGGGTAGACCCATAGGGCAATATTTTTCTTCTAGAGGGCAGGCAGAGTGCAGCACTGTGTCATCGGAAATCCCAAAATAGAGGGCGTGTGGTCCAGGAGAGTGAGGACGGAAGTCGGAGAACACTAGCTACGCTTAGGTTTTGGGGTGAGGGCACAGCAGGTACACTCTGAAGAGCTGAATCAAGATCTCGTGCATCTGAAGTCAAGGCGAGATCAGCTGTTGGCTCAGGTTGGAGTTTCTTTCCATGATCTGCCTTCATGAAGATTGGGGGCATCATGTGACCTTGGAAGCTTTCCATGATATGAGTTGTTAGGTGGTCCATGCACAAGGACTCCTGTGGGACAGTCGAGACCTGTTGGATGGCTCAAGGATGTCCCATAAGGAACGACGCAAGAGCAGGGTTCTAAGGATGGATGCCTGAGGAGCCCAACTCGCATTTCAATTGTCTCCTAGCGACAAGGCAGGTTCAATCTGCTGGCTCTGGAGTAGCAACCGAGGGGGTTTAGTTGAAATGGACTCTCCTGAGGATGGGTCATAATTTGGGATTGTGTCCATGGAGATATTCAAATGGGGCAGTGGCTCCAGTGACCTGAAGTTTTCTCCTAACTGGAGGTTATGACACAGCTCCATAGAGCAAGATTCCCATGTGGAGACGAGATTTTTTCTGATAGGTAGCTCTGGAAACCCCCTTATGCTGGTATTGGAATCCAGGCCTCTGAGGAGAGATGCCTGAAAACAAAAGCAATGGATCCAATTAGGGCCTAGGTGCCTGTCTTGTTTAATATTCTTTTCTATGGATATCTGTCTAAGGTTCTGATTGGAGGTAGTGGCTCAGCTTGTGCCAGAGGGTCCCTGTATGTCCAGGACATCCGACACTATTGGGATGGCCTCAGAGATTTTGGATGATTCTCCTAATCTGTCAGGTTGTGCCAAATGAATGAGCAGAATTCCCTTGGAGAGGGCAGGCACAGTCCTGAGGTGTGGCTCCATGGGGCCCAGCCTTTAGAATGTGTGGGTGAGGACAATGGAGACAGAAGTCTGAAAACACAAACTCGGCTTAGGTTTGGGGACATAGGTATGGCAGGCCCGATCTACAGACCTTGAGAATTTTGGGGGCTCTGAACAAAGGGCAAGTGTGTGGCGCTTTTTCAGGTTTTTGTCTCCGGATTTTGTGTCAATGGTGGCCGTGGAATGTCAGGCTGGCCTCATCGACCATGGACGAGTATTTCTCTCTGTGGATTTGGCCAGATTCCAAGTGTTTGGGGTCATTGGTTGGATGGTAGGAGTCCTTACTTTTTTTTTTTCTTTATCTTGGTTTTTTTTTTGTTTTTTGTTTTTTGTTTTTTTTTTTTTTTTTACCTTATGTGTCCCACCAAATAGGGATTCCAGAAAAGAGCTCTGAATAAGGTTGACTAGACTTCTCAAGATCTGGCTAGGATTGGGGGAGTAGGGGCATGGCAAGTCCCATATGCAGGCTCTTGGTCCAGCCCCGGAGAGGCTTTACTTGAGGCCAGGGTTCATGCTTAGGGTCCTAATGTGTGTTTGTGCCCATCACAGCCCTCAAGCATGTCTGAGGCCTCATTGGCCATGCTGGGTTCTCATATACTGAACGTTGGACAACATGCCAACCACAAGGTTTCTGGTCATGGGGAAGGTGAAGTTCTGATTTCTGCATCACGTACATCACTTAGTTGTGAGTGGAGATAATGTCTAGGTTCTGAAGCCTGAAGACCAAGGTTGGGAAGAGATGATGACCTAAGGCCATGGCATGTTCGATGTGTTCAGTGTGAGGCCAGGTGTCTGGGTGTCGGTCACGAGGTCTGGGGTCAGGCTGTGTC
This sequence comes from Mustela nivalis, assembly GCF_964662115.1. Taxonomy (NCBI): domain Eukaryota; kingdom Metazoa; phylum Chordata; class Mammalia; order Carnivora; family Mustelidae; genus Mustela; species Mustela nivalis. The sequence goes on from NW_028135082.1 coordinate 103,728, forward strand.
AGACAGGGCATTAGTGCCCAGGCTAGACTGTATAATTGGGGTACAGTCTAGAGAATTGCAGGTTGATCCTCATTTGATGTTTCTGGGTAGACCCCTAGGGCAAAGTCTCTCTTCTGGAGGGCAGGCAGAGTGCTGCATTTTGTCTCCAGAATTCCCAAAGTGGAAGGCTTGTGGGCCAGGAGTGTGAGGACGGAAGTCTGAGAACGCGAGCTGGCTTAGGTTTTGGGGCGAGGGCAAGGCAGGCACACTCTGCAGAGCTGAATTGAGATCTCATGCATCTGAGGTCAGGGCGAGGATCAGACGGGAGTTTCTGTCCATGATGTCCTCTACCTGAAGGTGGAGGCATCACGAGGCCATGGAGGTTTTCCCACGGTGCGAGTGTGTGATGCTGCAAACCACAAGGATTCCTTCTGCAGGACAGTTGAGACCTGTTGAATGGATCAAGGACACCCCATTAGGAATTTCTCCAGAGCAGAGTTCTAACATGGATACCTGGGCAACGAACTCGCATTCCAATTGTCTCCTAGTGACAAAGCAGGTTTGATCTGCTGGCACTGGGTGAGCAACCGCCAGGTTTCAGTTGAAATGGACTCTCCTGAGGATGGGTCATAATGTGGGATTGTGTCCATTGAGACATTGGAATGGGGCGGTGGCTCCAGTGACGTGAAATTTTCTCCTAACTGGAGGTTTTGACACAGTTCCATATAGCATGATTCCCATGTGGCATGCGATTTGTTCTGATTGGTAGCTCCAGAAACCCCCATGTGCTGGTATTGGAATCCAGGCCTCTGAGGAGAGATACATGAAAACAAAAGCAATGAATTCGTTTAGGGCCTAGGTGCCTGTCCTCTTCAATCTTCTTTTCTATGGATATCTATCTACAGGTCTGATTGGAGGTAGTGGCTCAGCTTGTGGCAGATGGTCCCAGTTTGTCCCGGACATCCTACAATATTGGGGTGGCCTTGGGGACTTCGGATGTTTCTCCTAATCTGTCAGGTTGTGCCAAAGGAATGAGCAGAATTCCCATGGAGAGGGCAGGCACAGTACTGAGGTGTGGCTCCATGGGGCCAAGCCTTGAGGGTGTGTGGGCCAGGACAATGGAGACAGAAGTCTGAAAACACAAACTTGGCTTAGGTTTGGGGACATAGGTATGGCAGGCCCGATCTACAGACCGTGAGAATTTTTCAGGCTTTGAACAAAGGGCGAGTGTGTGGCGCTTTTTCAGGCTTTTGTCTCCGGATTTTGTGTCAATGGTGGCCGTGGAATGTCAGGATGGCCTCATCAGCCATGGACGAGTATTTCTCTCTGTGAATTTGGCCCAATTCCAAGTGTTTGCGGTCATTCTTTGGACGGTAGGAGTCCTTTCTCTATTTTTTTTTAACCTCATGTGTCCCACCAAGGAGGGATTCTAGAGAAGAGATCTGAGTAGGGGTGACTAGACTTCTCAAGCACTGGTTAAGGTTTGGTGAGTAGGGGCATGGTAATCTCCATATGTGGGCTCTTGGTCCAGCCCGGGAGAGGCTTTACTTGAGGCCAGGGTTCATGCTTAGGGTCCTAATGTGTGTTTGTGCCCATCGCAGCCCTCAAGCATGTCTGAGGCCTCATGGGCCATGCTGGTTTCTCCTACACTGCACGTTGGACAACATGCCAACCACAGGGTTTCTGGTCATGGGGAAGGAGGAGTTCTGATTTCTGCATCACGTACACGGCATGGCAGTGAGTAGAGATAAGGTCTAGATTCTGAAGCCTGAAAACCGAGGTTGGTAAGAGATGACGACCTAAGGCCATGGTGGGTCCGTTGCACTTAGTGTGCGGCCAGATGTCTGTGTCCATCATGAGGTCTGGGCTCAGGCTGTGTCAGGCAGGGCATTAGTCCCCAGGCTAGACTGTATAATTGGGGTACAGTCGAGTGATGTGAAGGTTGGTCCTCATTTGGGGTTTCTGGTTGGCCCCATAGGGCAAAGATTTTCTTCTGGAGGGCAGGCAGAGTGCTGCATTCTGGCTCCAGAATTGCCAACTTCAGGGCTTGTGGGCCAGGTGTTTTTGGACAGAAGTCTGAGAATACAAGTTCAGCTTAGAATTCGCAGCGTGATATGGCAGGCACACTCTACAGACCTGAAATGAGATCTCGTGCATCTGAAGTCAGGGCGAGGATCAGATGTTGGCTTAGGTTGGAGTTTCTGTACATGATGTCCCCTTCATGAAGGTGGGGGGGCATCAGGAAACCATGGAAGATTTCCAACTTTGTGAGTGTGTGATGCTCCAAACCACAAGGATTCCGTCAGCGGGACAGTCACGACCTTTTGGATGGATCAAGGACGTCCCATAAGAAATGCTCCAAAGCACAGTTCTAATGATGGATGCCTGGGCAGTCCAACTTGCATTCCAGTTGTGTCCTAGTGAAAAGGAGGATTCGATCTGCTGTCACTGGGGGAACAACCGAGGGGGCTGAATTGAAATGGACTCTCATGAGGATCAGTCATGATGTGGATTTGTGTCCATGGATCCCTTGGAATGGGGCAGTGGCTCTGTTGCCCTGAAGAATTCTCCTAACCTGAGGTTTTGATGCAGCTCCAAAGAGCAAGTTTCCCATGTAGAGACGAGATTTGTTCTGAAACCCCCACAACCTGGTATTGGAAACCAAGCATCTGGGGAACAATGCCTGGAATCCAAAGCAATGGATCTGATTACGGTCTAGGGGCCTGTCCTTTTCAATATTCTCCTCTGAGTGTCTCTGTCTAAGATTCAGAATGGAGGTCACTGCTCAGCTTGTGTCAGATCACCCATGTTTGTTGGGGGAGGCCAACACTATTGGGCTGGTCTTGGGAATTGGAGGTTTCTCCTAATCTGTAAGGTTGTGGCAAATGAAACGGGCAGAGTTCCCTTGGAGAGCACTGACACAGTCCTTAGGTGTGACACCACCTTTCTGGGTGTAATCCAGGAGGTCCAGGCTCAGGCTGTGTCAGACAGGGCATTAGTGCCAAGCTTAGACTGTATAATTGGAGTAAAGTTGAGTGGCATGCAGGTTGATCCTCATTTGGCGTTTCTGGGTAGCCCCAGGGGCAACGTTTGTCTTCTGGAGGGAAGGAAGAGTGCTGCATTGTGGCGACGGAATTCTCACACTGGAGGGCTTGTGGGCCAGAATTGTGAGGAAGGAAGTGAGAGAACACAAGCTAGGCTTAGGTTTTGGGTCAAGATCATGGCAGGCACACTCTGTAGATCTAAATCTAAATCTCATGCATCTGAAGTCAGGGCGAGGATCAGACGTAGGCTCAGGTTGAAGTTTCTGTTCAGGATGGCCCCTTCATGATGGTGGGGGGCATCATGGGGCTATGGAGACTTTCCCACGATTGGCATTGTAAGTTGCTCCAATCGGCAAGGATTCCTTCTACGGGACAGTCGAGACCGGTCAGATTGCTCCAGGACGTCCCATGCGGAACCACGGCAGTGCAGGGTTCTAAGGATGGATTCCTGGAGTGCCCGCCTCACATTCCTATTGTCTCCTAGTGACAAGGCAGGTTCGATCTGCTTCTTTTGGGGAGCAAACAAAGGGGATGTGTTGAAATGGACTCGCCTGCGGATGGGTCATAATGCGGGTTTGTGTCCATGGAGACCTTGGAATGGGGTGTTGGCTGCTGGGACCTGAAGGTTTCCCTTAACTGGAGGTTGTGACACAGCTCCAAAATGCATGTTTCCCATGTGGAAATGAGATTTGTTCAGACTGGTACCTCTTGAAGAACACATATGCTGGTATTGGAAACCAGGCCTCTGAGGAGAGATGCCTGGAATCAAAAGCAATGGATCTGATTAGGGCCTAGGTGCCTGTCCGGTTCAATCTTCTTCACTGGGGTTATCTGTCTATGGATCTGAGTTGAGGTAGTTGCTCATCTTGGGACAGATCACCCTGTTTGCCCTGAGTGGCCAACACTATTGGGATGGCCTCAGGGACGTTGGAGTGTTCTCCTAATCTTTAGGGTTGTGGCCAATGGAATGGGCAGAATTTGCTTGGAGAAGGCAGGCACAGTCCTGAGGCATGGCTCCAGGGGCCCCAGCCTGGAGGGTGTGTGGGCCAGGACAGTGGGGACAGAAACCTGAAAACCCAAACTCAGCTTAGATTTGGGGACGTAGGTATGACAAGCCTGATCTATAGACCGCGAGAAGAATTTATCAGGCTATGAACAAAGGGCAAGTGTGAGGCATATCTCCAGGCTTTTGTCTCTAGATATTGTGTCAATGGTGGCCATGGAATGACGGGATGGCCTCTTTGGCCATGGATGATTCTTTCTCTTTTAAGATTTGGTCAGATCCCAAGTTTTGGGGCTCATTCAGGGGATGGAGGAGACCCTTCAATATTTTTTTTCCTCAGGGGTTCCAGAGCAGAGACCTGAATAGGGGTGATTAGAACTCTCAACCTCTCATTAATATTGGGGGACTAGGGATGGCAATGCGGGTTCTTGGTCCAGACCCTGAGAGGCTTTACTTGAGGACAGGGCTCACACTGAGGGTCCCAATGTGTTTGTGCCCATTGCGGTTCTCAAGCATGGGCGGGGACTCATGGGCTACACTGGATTCTCCTACACTGAACGTTGGAAAACATGCCAACCACAAGGTTTCTTGCCTTGAGGAAGAAGGAGTTTCATTTCTGCATCACGTTCACCCCTGGGTAGTGAGTATATATAAGGTCTAGGTTCTGAAGCCTGAAAACCAAGGTTGAAAAGAGATGATGACCTAAAGCCATGGCGGGTCTGATGTGCTCAGTGTACAGCCAGCTGTCTGGGTGTCGGTTGAAAATTCAGACCTCAGGCTGTGCAAGACAGGGCATTAACGCCAAAGCGAAACTGTATAATTGGGGTAGAGTCAAGTGGCATGCAGGTTGATCCTCATTTGGTGTTTCTGGTTAGCCCCATAGGACAACGTTTCCCTTCTGGAGGGCAGTCAGAGTGCTGCATTGTGTCTCTCCAGAATTCCCTAACTGGAGGGCTGGTGGGCTCGGAGTGTGAGGACGAAGTCTGAGAACAATAGCTAGGTTTTGCTTCGGGGCGGGGTTTCGGCAGGCACACTCTGCAGAGTTGAATCAAGATTTCGTGCATCTGAAGTCAGGGTGAGGATTAGACGTTGGCTCAGGTTGGAGTTTCTGTCCAAGATGGCTCTTTCATGAAGGGGACAGTGCACCACGAGGCCACAGAGCTTTTCCCATGATGGGAGTTGTGAGGTGCTCCAAAGCGCAAGGATTCCTTCTGCAGGACAGCTGTGACCTATTGGATGGCTCCAGGACGTCCCATATGGAATTACTTCAGAGTAGTTTTCTACAGATGGATGCCTAGCCAGTCCGCCTCACATTCCAATTGTCTCCTAGTGACAAGATAGGTTCGATCTGCTGGCTCTAGGGGAGCACCCAAGGGCACTGAGTTGAAAAAGACTCTCCTGCAGATGGGTCCTAATGTGGGATTGTGTCCATGGAGACCTTGGAATGAGGTGGTGGCACCGGGGCTCTGAAGGATTTTCCTAGCCGGAGGTTTTGACACAGCTTGAAAGAGCACGTTTCCCATGTGGAGAAGACATTTGTTCTGACTGATGCCTCAGGAAACCCCCATATGGTGGTATTGAAAACCAGGCCTCTGAGGTTCTGACATAGCTCCTCGAGCAAGTTTCCAATGTGCAGACAAGACTTGCTCTGAAGGAGCCTATGGAAACCCCATAGGCTGGTATTGAAAACCAGGCCTCTGAGAAGAGATGCCTGGAAACCAAAGCAATGGATCTGATTAGGGCCTAGGGGCCTGTCTAGTTCAATGTTCTTCTCTGGGGACATCTGTCTCCGAGTCTGTGTGGAGCTAGTTGCTCAGCTAGTGTCAGATCACCCCTGTTTGTTCCGAGCAGCCTACAATATTGGGATGGTCCCAGGGACATTGGAGATTTCTACTGATTTATATGGTTGTGGCCAATGGAATATGAAGAATTCCCTTTGAGAGGGCAGGAACAATACTGATGTGTGGTTCCAGGGGCCCTAGCATGGAGGGTGTGTGTTTTCACACAACTTTCCAAACAGCCCTGGCCTACACAACCTACAGGCTCAGGCCCCTGGAGCCAAACCTGAGGACTGTACTTGTCCTCTCAGAGGGAATTGTGTGTGCCCATTCCAAAGGCCACAACCCTTCTAATAGGATAAACCTCCAAAGTCCCTGATCCATCTCAATAGTGGTGGCTTCCCAGGAAAAACAGGGGTAATCTGAGCCCAACTGAGCACCTACCTGCACTCAGACCCATAGACAGATGTCCCCAGAGGTATGAAGGAAAGAACAGGCGCCTAGGCACAAATCAGATCCATTGCTTTGGTTTCCAGGCATCTCTCCTCAGAGGCCTGGATTTCAAAAGCAGCATATAGCTGTTTCTTGACTCACCCATCAGAAAATATCTCATCTACACATGGGAAACTTGCACGTAGGGGCTGTGTCAAAGCCTCTGTTTAGGAGAACCCTTTAGGGCCCCAGTGCCACCGCTTCATTCCAAGGTCTCCATAGACACAAAAGCACATTAGGACCGATCCCCAGGGGTGTCCATTTCAACTCAGCGTCCACGGTTGCTCCCCACAGATCCAGGAAATCTAAACTGTCTTGTTGCTAGGAGACAATTGAAATGCGAGGTGGGCTACCCATCCATCCATCCTTAGAACCCTGCTCAGAATCATTGGCCTGGAGCCAAAAACAGGTCTCAATTGTCCTGCAGAAGACTCTCTGCAGTTTGGAGCTTCTCACAACTCCCATCGTGGGAAAACCCCCATGGCCTCGTGATGCCCCCCCCATTCATGAAGGGGCCATCAGGGACAGAAACTCCAACCTGAGCGATCGTCTGATCCTCGCCCTGACTTCAGATGCACGAGATCTCGATTCAGGTCTGTAGATGGTGCCTGCCATGGCCTCACCCAGAAACCTAAGCCTAGCTTGTGTTCTCAGACTTTTGTCGTCAGACTCCTGGCCCACAAGCCCTCCAGTTTGGCAATCCAGAACTATAATGCAGCACTCTGCCGGCCCTCCAGAAGAAAAACATTGTCCTCTGGGGCTACCCAGTAACCCCAAATGAGGATCAACCTGCACCGACTTTGGATGTACTCCAAATACATAGGCTGACCAGGGCACTAATGCCCTTTCTGACACAGCCTGAGCCTGGACACCGTGGACCCACCCAGACAGCTAGCCGTACACTGAGCACATCGAGCCGCCATGGCCTTAGGTCGTCATCTCTTCCCAACCTCGGTTTTCAGGTTTCAGAACCTAGACCTTATCTCCAATCACTGCCCAGGGTTGAAGGTGATGCAGAAATCAGAACTCCTTCCCCATGGCAAGAAACCTTGTGGTTGGCATGTTGTCCAACGTTCAGTGTAGTTGAAACCAGTGTGGCCCATGAGGCCCCGCCCATGCTCGTGGGCCACATTGGTCACAAACACACATTGTGACGCTCAGGCTGAGCCCAGTCCTCAAGTAACGCCACTCAGTGGCTGGATGATGAAGAGATAGCATATTGGACTTGCCATGCCCCTAGGCCCCAATTTTTAACCATAGTTCGGGTTGTCCCTTCAGTCTTCCCCACGACTTGGCTTTGGAATTCCTCTTTTGGTGGGACACCTGAGGTAACAAAACTGAAATGAGTCCTCCCATCCCACAGATTGACGAAAAGCAATTGGGAATCGGGCCAAATCCTCAGAGAGGAAGATTCGTCCATGGCCCATGAGGCCTCCCCGACATTCCACGGCCATCGCTGATTCAAAATCCAGAGACAAAAGCCTGAGCAAGCACCTCAGACTCGCACTTTCTTCGTATCCTGAAGAGTTCTTCTCATGGTTTGGTGATCGGGCCTGCCATACCTACGTCCCCAAACCTAAGCTGAGTTTGTGTTTTCAGACTTCTGTCCTCAAAGTCTTGGGTCACACACCCTCCAGGCTGAGCCCCTGGAGCCACACATTAGGACTGTGCCTACCAATCCATGGGAATTCTGCCCATTCCTTGGACCAAAATCGTACAAATTAGGAGAAACCTCCAAAGTCCCTGAGGCCATCCCAATAGATTTGGTCGCCCTGAACAAACAAGGGCTGTCTAACGCCAGCTGATAATCGACCTCCACTCATACCATAGATGGACGTCCCCAGAGAAGAAGATTGAACCAGACAGGACCCTAGGCCATAATAGGATCCATTGCTTTGGGTTACAGGCATGTGTCCTCAAAAGCCTGATTCCAATACGAGCATAGGGGTTTTCCTGAGGCACCCATCAGAACTGATCTCGTCTCCACAAGGAAACCTGTGCATGGGAGCCATGTCCAAAGCTTAGGAGAGTACTTCAGGGTCCCGGTGCCACCGCCCCATTCCAAGGCACTCATTGACACAAAAGCACATTAGGACCCATCCTCAGGAAAGTCCATTTCAACTCAGCCACCCCGGTTGCTCAGGCAGAGCCATCAGATCTAAACTGTCTTGTTGCTAGGAGAAAATTGGAATGCGAGGCCGGCTTCCCAGGCATCCATCCGCGAACGGTGCTATGGAGTCATTCCATATGGAATGTCCTGGAGCTGTCCAAAAGGTCTCAATTGTCCCGCAGAAGGAATCCTTGAAGGGGGCATCCCACAACTCCCAACGTGGGAAAACCTCAATGGCCTCGAGATTCTGCTCCCTTCATGAAGCGGCCGTCATGCTCAGAAACACCCACCTGAGCCAACGTCTGATCCTCGCACTGACTTCACATGGATGAGATATTGGTTCAGATATGCAGGGGGTACCTGCCATGCCCCCCCGAAACCCAAGTCTAGCTTGTCTTCTCAGACTTCCGTCCTCACACTCCTGGCCCCGAAGCCCTCAAGTTTGGCAATTCCGGACCCACAATGCAGCATCTGCCTGCCCTCTAGAAAAAAAATTATTGCCTCATGAGCTGCCCAGGCACCTTAAATGAGGGTAAACCTACACAGCACTCGACTTTACCCAAATTATATAGTCTAACCTGGGCACTAATGCACTGTCGAACACAACCTGAGCACGGACCTCCTGACCAACACCCAGAAAGCTGACCACACACTGAGCACATAAAACCCGCCATGGCCTTAGGTCATCATCTCTTCCCTACCTCAGTTTTCAGGCTTCAGAACGAGACCTTCTCTCCAATCACTGCCCAGGGGTGAGTGTGATGCAGAAATCAGAACTCCTCTTTACCCATGGCAAGAATCCTTGTGGTTGGCACGTTGTTCAACGTTCAGTTTTGGAGAAACCAGCATTCACCCTGAGGCACCGCCCATTCTTGAGTGTTACGAGGGCATACACACGCATTGTGACCTTCAGCATGAGTCCTGTCCTCTAGTAAGTCCTCTCAGTGCCTGGACCTTTAGATGTCATAATGGGCTTGACATGTCCCTAGGCCCCAATTTTTAACCAGATTTCTTATTGTCCAGTCGCCCCTCCCCAGGGCTCTACTCTGGAATCCCTCATTTGGTGGGACACCTGAGGTTAAAAAAGAAAACAACAACAACAAAAACGGACTTCTTCCAGCCCACAGAATGACCCCAAACTCTTTGGACGGGGCCAAACCACCAGAGAGTAAGACTCGTCCATTTCCCATGAAGTCACCCAGAAATTCCACGACCATGAGTGACACGATATCCAGAGACAAAAACTTGAGCAGGAGCCTCACACTCGCCCTTCTTTCAAATCCCGAAGGGTTCTCCTCATGGTCTGTAGATCAGTCCTGCCATACCTATGACCCGAAACATAAGCCGAGTTTGTGTTTTCAGACAACTGTCCAAACAGCTCTGGCCTACACAACCTACAGGCTCAGGCCCCTGGAGCCAAACCTGAGGACTGTACTTGCCCTCTCCAAGGGAATTGTGTGTGCCCATTCCAATGGCCACAACCCTTCTAATAGGATAAACCTCCAAAGTCCCTGATCCATCTCAATAGTGGTGGCTTCCCAGGAAAGACAGGGGCAATCTGAGCCCAACTGAGCACCTACATGCACTCAGACCCATAGACAGATGTGCCCAGAGGTAAAAAGGAAAGAACAGGCCCCTAGGCACAAATCAGATCCATTGATTTGGTTTCCAGGCATCTCTCCTCACATTCCTGGATTTCAAAAGCATCATCTAGCTGTTGCTTGACTCACCCATCAAAAAACATCTCATCTACACATGGGAAACTTGCAAGTTGGAGCTCGGTCAAAGCCTCTGTTAATGAGAACCCTTTAGGGCCCCAGTGCCACCGCTTCATTCCAAAGTCTCCATAGACACAAAAGCACGTTAGGACCCATCTCCAGGGGTGTCCATTTCAACTCAGCGTCCTCGGTTGCTCCCCACAGATCCAGGAGATCTAACCTGTCTTGTTGCTAGGAGACAATTGGAATGCGAGGTGGGATACCCAGCCATCCATCCTTACAACCCTGCTCAGAATCATTGGCCTGGAGCCAAACAACAGGTCTCAATTGTCCTGCAGAAGACTCTCTGCAGTTTGGAGCTTCTCCCAACTCCCATCGTGGGAAAACACCCATGGCCTCGTGATGCCCCCCCCCATTCATGAAGGGGCCATCAGGGACAGAAACTCCAACCTGAGCGATCGTCTGATCCTCGCCCTGACTTCAGATGCACGAGATCTCGATTCAGGTCTGTAGATTGTGCCTGCCATGGCCTCACCCAGAAACCTAAGCCTAGCTTGTGTTCTCAGACTTTTGTCGTCAGACTACTGGCCCACAAGCCCTCCAGTTTGGCAATCCAAAACTATAATGCAGCACTCTGCCTGCCCTCCAGAAGAAAATCATTGTCCTCTGGGGCTACCCAGTAACCCCAAATGAGGATCAACCTGCACCGACCTTGGCTGTACCCCAAATACTTTGGCTGACCAGGGCACTAATGCCCTTTCTGACACAGCCTGAGCCTGGACCCCGTGGACCCTCCCAGACAGCTGGCCGCACACTGAGCACATGGAGCAGCCATGGCCTTAGGTCGTCATCTCTTCCCAACATCAGTTTTCAGGTTTCAGAACCTAGACCTTATCTCCAATCACTGTCCAGGGTTGAAGGTGATGCAGAAATCAGAACTCCTTCCCCATGGCAAGAAACCTTGTGGTTGGCATGTTGTCCAACGTTCAGTGTAGTTGAAACCAGTGTGGCCCATGAGGCCCCGCCCATCATGAGGGCCACATTGGTCACAAACACACATTGTGACACTCAGGCTAAGCCCAGTCCTCAAGTAAGGTCACTCAGTGGCTGGATGAAGAGATAGCATATTGGACTTGCCATGCCCCTAGGCCCCAATTTTTAACCATAGTTCGGGTTGTCCCTTCAGTCTTCCCCACGGCTTGGCTTTGGCATTCCTCTTTTGGTGGGACATCTGAGGTAACAAAACTGAAATGAGTCCTCCCATCCCACAGATTGACGAAAAGAAATTGGGAATCGGGCCAAATCCTCAGAGAGGAAGATTCGTCCATGGCCCATGAGGCCTCCCCGACATTCCACGGCCATCGCTGATACAAAATCCAGAGACAAAAGCCTGAGCAAGCGCCTCAGACTCGCACTTTCTTCATATCCTGAAGAGTTCTTCTCATGGTTTGTAGATCGGGCCTGCCATACCTACGTCCCCAAACATAAGCTGAGTATGTGTTTTCAGATTTCTGTCCTTAACGTCTTGTGCCACACACCCTCCAGGCTGGGCCCCTGGAGCCATACATTAGGACTGTGCCTTCCAATCCATGGGAATTTTGCCCATTCCATGGTCCAGAATCGTACAAATTAGGAGCAACCTCCAAAGTCCCTGAGGCCATCCCAATAGTGTGGGTCGCCCGGAACAAACAAGGGCTGTCTGACACCAGCTGATAATCGACCTCCACTCATACCAGAGATGGATGTCCCCAGAGAAGAAGATTGAACCAGACAGGAGCCTAGGCCATAATAGGATCCATTGCTTTGGTTTACAGGCATGTGTCCTCAAAAGCCTGATTCCAATACGAGCATAGGGGTTTTCCTGAGGCACCCATCAGAACTCATCTCGTCTCCACAAGGAAACCTGTGCATGGGAGCCATGTCCAAAGCTTAGGAGAGTACTTCAGGGTCCCGGTGCCACCGCCCCATTCCAAGGCCCTCATGGACACAAAAACACATTAGGACCCATCCTCAGGAAAGTCCATTTCAACTCAGCCACCACGGTTGCTCCAGCAGAGCCATCAGATCTAAACAGTCTTGTTGCTAGGAGACAATTGGAATGCGAGGCAGGCTTCCCAGGCATCCATCCGCGAACCGTGCTCTGGAGTCATTCCATATGGGATGTCCTGGAGCTGTCCAACAGGTCTCAATTGTCCCGCAGAAGGAATCCTTGAAAGGGGCATCCCACAACTCCCAACGTGGGAAAACCTCAATGGCCTCGAGATTCCGCTCCCTTCATGAAGCGGCCGTCATGCTCAGAAATTCCCACCTGAGCCAACGTCTGATCCTTGCCCTGACTTCAGATGGATGAGATATTCGTTCAGATCTGCAGGGGGTACCTGCCGTGCCCTCGCCCTGAAACCCAAGTCTAGCTTGTCTTCTCAGACTTCCGTCCTCACACTCCTGGCCCCGAAGCCCTCAAGTTTGGCAATTCCGGACCCACAATGCAGCACTCTGCCTGCCCTCTAGAAAATAAATTATTGCCTCATGAGCTGCCCAGGCACCTTAAATGAGGTTAAACCTACACAGCACTCGACTTTACCCAAATTATATAGTCTAACCTGGGCACTAATGCACTGTCGAACACAACCTGAGCCCGGACCTTTTGACCAACACCCAGAAAGCTGACCGCACACTGAGCACATAAAACCCGCCATGGCCTTAGGTCATCATCTCTTTCCTACCTCAGTTTTCAGGCTTCAGAACCAAGACCTTATCTCCAAACACTGCCCAGGGGTGAGTGTGATGCAGAAATCAGAACTCCTCCTTACCCATGGCAAGAACCCTTGTGGTTGGCACGTTGTCCAACGTTCAGTGTAGGAGAAACCAGCATTCACCCTGAGGCCCCGCCCATTCTTGAGTGTTACGAGCGCATACACAAGCATTGTGACCCTCAGCATGAGTCCTGTCCTCTAGTAAGTCCTCTCAGTGGTTGGACAATTAGATGTCATAATGGGCTTGACATGTCCCTAGGCCCCAATTTTTAACCAGATTTCCGATTGTCCAGTCGCCCCTCCCCAGGGCCCTACTCTGGAATCCATCATTTGGTGAGACACCTGAGGTTAAAAAAGAAAACAACAACAACAACACCAAAAAAAAAAAAAAAAAACGGACTTCTTCCAGCCCACAGAATGACCCCAAACTCTTTAGACGGGGCCAAACCACCAGAGAGTAAGACTCGTCCATTTCCCATGAAGTCACCCAGTAATTCCACGACCATGAGTGACACGATATCCAGAGACAAAAACTTGAGCAGGAGCCTCACTCTCGCCCTTCTTTCAAATTCCGAAGAGTTCTCCTCATGGTCTGTAGATCAGTCCTGCCATACCTATGACCCGAAACATAAGCCGAGTTTGTGTTTTCAGACAACTGTCCAAACAGCCCTGGCCTACACAACCTACAGGCTCAGGCCCCTGGAGCCGAACCTCAGGACTGTACTTGCCCTCTCCAAGGGAATTGTGTGTGCCCATTTCAATGGCCACAACCCTTCTAATAGGATAAACCTCCAAAGTCCCTGATCCATCTCAATAGTGGTGGCTTTCCAGGAAAAACAGGGGCAATCTGAGCCCAACTGAGCACCTACCTGCACTCAGACCCATAGACAGATGTCCCCAGAGGTAAAAAGGAAAGAACAGGCCCCTAGGCACTAATCAGATCCATTGCTTTGGTTTCCAGGCATCTTTCCTCAGAGACCTGGATTTCAAAAGCAGCATATAGCTGTTTCTTGACTCACCCATCAGGAAACATCTCATCTACACATGGGAAACTTGCACGTTGGAGCTGTGTCAAAGCCTCTGTTTAGGAGAACCCTTTAGGGCCCCAGTGCCACCGCTTCATTCCAAGGTCTCCATAGACACAAAAGCACGTTAGGACCCATCGCCAGGGGTGTCCATTTCAACTCAGTGTCCTCGGTTGCTCCCCACAGATCCAGGAGATCTAACCTGTCTTGTTGCTAGGAGACAATTGGAATGCGAGGTGGGCTACCCAGCCATCCATCCTTAGAACCGTGCTCAGAATCATTGGCCTGGAGCCAAACAACAGGTCTCAATTGTCCTGCAGAAGACTCTCTGCTCTTTGGAGCTTCTCATAACTCCCATCTTGGGAAAACCCCCATGGCCTCGTGATGCCCCCCCCATTCATGAAAGGGCCATCAGGGACAGAAACTCCAACCTGAGCGATCGTCTGATCCTCGCGCTGACTTCAGATGCACGAGATCTCGATTCAGGTCTGTAGATTGTGCCTGCCATGGCCTCACCCCGAAACCTAAGCCTAGCTTGTGTTCTCAGACTTTTGTCGTCAGACTACTGGCCCACAGGCCCTCCAGTTTGGCAATCCAGAACTATAATGCAGCACTTTGCCTGCCCTCCAGAAGTAAATCATTGTCCTCTGGGGCTACCCAGTAACCCCAAATGAGGATCAACCTGCACCGACCTTGGCTGTACCCCAAATACAACGGCTGACCAGGGCACTAATGCCCTTTCTGACGCAGCCTGAGCCTGGACCCCCTGGCCCCTCCCAGACAGCTGTCCCCACACTGAATCATCGAGCCGCCGTGGCCTTAGGTCGTCATCTCTTCCCAACATCGGTTTTCAGGTTTCAGAACCTAGACCTTATCTCCAATCACTGCCCAGGGTTGAGGGTGATGCAGAAATCAGAACTCTTTCCCCATGGCAAGAAACCTTGTGGTTGGCATGTTGTCCAACGTTCAGTGTAGTTGAAACCAGTGTGGCCCATGAGGCCCCGCCTATGGTCGCGGGCCACATTGGTCACAAACACACATTGTGACCCTCAGGCTCAGCCCAGTCCACAAGTAAGGCCACTCAGATGCTGGATGAAGAGATAGCATATTGGGCTTGCCATGCCCCTAGGCCCCAATTTTTAACCATAGTTCGGGTTGTCCCTTCAGGCTTCCCCACGGCTTTGCTTTGGAATTCCTCTTTTGGTGGGACACCTGAGGTAACAAACCTGAATGAGTCCTCCCATCCCACAGATTGACGAAAAGCAATTGGGAATCGGGCCAAATCCTCAGAGAGGAAGATTCGTCCATGGCCCATGAGGCCTCCCCGACATTCCACGGCCATTGCTGATTCAAAATCCAGAGACAAAAGCCTGAGCAAGCGCCTCAGACTCGCACTTTCTTCATATCCTGAAGAGTTCTGCTCATGGTTTATAGATCGGGCCTGCCATACCTACGTCCCCAATCATAAGCTGAGTATGTGTTTTCAGATTTCTGTCCTTAACGTCTTGTGCCACACACCCTCCAGGCTGGGCCCCTGGAGCCACACATTAGGACTGTGCCTTCCTATCCATGGGAATTTTGCCCATTCCATGGTCCAGAATCGTACAAATTAGGAGCAACCTCCAAAGTCCCTGAGGCCATCCCAATAGATTTGTCGCCCGGAACAAACAAGGGTTCTCTGAGACCAGCTGATAATCGACCTCCACTCATACCATAGATGCATGTCCCCAGAGAAGAAGATTGAACCAGACAGGACCCTAGGCCATAATAGGATCCATTGCTTTGGATTACAGGCATGTGTCCTCAAAATCCTGATTCCAATACGAGCATAGGGGTTTTCCTGAGGCACCCATCAGAACTCAACTCGTCTCCACAAGGAAACCTGTGCATGGAGCCATGTCCAAAGCTTAGGAGAGTACTTCAGGGTCCCGGTGCCACCGCCCCATTCCAAGGCACTCATGGACACAAAAACACATTAGGACCCATCCTCAGGAAAGTCCATTTCAACTTAGCCACCCCGTTTGCTCCCGCTGAGCCATCAGATCTAAACTGTCTTGTTGCTAGAAGACAATAGGAATGCGATGCGTGCTTCCCAGGCATCCATCAGCAAACGGTGCTCTGGAGTCATTCCATATGGGATGTCCTGGAGCTGTCCAACAGGTCTCAATTGTCCCGCAGAAGGAATCTTTGAAGGGGGCATCCCAAAACTCCCAAAATGGGAATACCTCAATGGACTCGAGATTCCGCTCCCTTCATGAACCGGCCGTCCTGCTCAGTAACTCCCAACTGAGCCAACGTCTGATCATCGGCCTGACTTCAGATGCATGAGATATTCGTTCAGATCTGCAGGGGGTACCTGCCGTACCCTGGCCCTGAAACCCAAGTCTAGCTTGTCTTCTCAGACTTCCGTCCTCACACTCCTGGCCCCGAAGCCCTCACGTTTGGCAATTACGGACCCACAATGCAGCACTCTGCCTGCCCTCTAGAAAAAAAATTATTGCCTCATGACCTGCCCAGGCACCTTAAATGAGGGTAAACCTACACAGCACTCGACTTTACCCAAATTATATAGTCTAACCTGGGCACTAATGCACTGTCGAACACAACCTGAGCCGGGACCTCCTGACCATCACCCAGAAAGCTGACCGCACACTGAGCACTTAAAACCCGCCATGGCCTTAGGTCATCATCTCTTCCCTACCTCAGTTTTCAGGCTTTAGAACCGAGACCTTATCTCCAATCACTGCCAAGGGGTGAGTGTGATGCAGAAATCAGAACTCCTCCTTACCCATGGCAAGAACCCTTGTGGTTGGCACGTTGTCCAACTTTCAGTGTAGGAGAAACCAGCATTCACCCTGAGGCCCCGCCCATTCTTGAGTGCGAGAGTACATACACACGCATTGTGACCCTCAGCATGAGTCATGTCCTCTAGTAAGTCCTCTCAGTGGCTGGACCATTAGATGTCTTAATGGGCTTGACATGTCCCTAGGTCCCAATTTTTAACCAGTTTTCTGATTGTCCAGTCGCCCCTCCCCAGGGCTCTACTCTGGAATCCCTCATTTGGTGGGACACCTGAGGATAAAAAAGAAAACAACAACAACAACAAAAAAAAACGGACTTCTTCCAGCCCACAGAATGACCCCAAACTCTTTGGACGGGGCCAAACCACCAGAGAGTAAGACTCGTCCATTTCCCATGAAGTCACCCAAAAATTCCACGACCATGAGTGACATGATATCCAGAGACAAAAACTTGAGCAGGAGCCTCACTCTCGCCCTTCTTTCAAATCCCGAAGAGTTCTCCTCAGGTCTGTAGATCAGTCCTGCCATACCTATGACCCGAAACATAAGCCGAGTTTGTGTTTTCAGACAACTGTCCAAACAGCCCTGGCCTACACAACCTACAGGCTCAGGCCCCTGGAGCCAAACCTGAGGACTGTACTTGCCCTCTCCAAGGGAATTGTGTGTGCCCATTCCAATGGCCACAACCCTTCTAATAGGATAAACCTCCAAAGTCCCTGATCCATCTCAATAGTGGTGGCGTCCCAGGAAAAACAGGGGCAATCTGAGCCCAACTGAGCCCCTACCTGCACTCAGACCCATAGACAGATGTCCCCAGAGGTATGAAGGAAAGAACAGGCTTCTAGGCACTAATCAGATCCATTGCTTTGGTTTCCAGGCATCTCTCCTCAGAGGCCTGGATTTCAAAAGCAGCATCTAGCTGTTTCTTCACTCACCCATCAGGAAACATCTCATCTACACATGGGAAACTTGCACGTTGGAGCTGTGTCAAAGCCTCTGTTTAGGAGAACCCTTTAGGGCCCCAGTGCCACCGCTTCATTCCAAGGTCTCCATAGACACAAAAGCACATTAGGACCCATCCCCAGGGGTGTCCATTTCAACTCAGCGTCCACGGTTGCTCCCCACAGATCCAGGAGTTCTAACCTGTCTTGTTGCTAGGAGACAATTGGAATGCAAAGTGGGCTACCCAGCCATCCATCCTTAGAACCCTGCTCAGAATCATTGGCCTGGAGCCAAACAACAGGTCTCAATTGTCCTGTAGAAGACACTCTGCAGTTTGGAGCTTCTCACAACTCCCATTGGGAAAACCCCCATGGCCTCGTGATGCCCCCCCATTCATGAAGGGGCCATCAGGGACAGAAACTCCAACCTGAGCGATCGTCTGATCCTCGCCCTGACTTCTGATGCACGAGATCTCGATTCAGGTCTGTAGATTGTGCCGCCCATGGCCTCACCCCGAAACCTAAGCCTAGCTTGTGTTCTCAGACTTTTGTCCTCAGACTACTGGCCCACAAGCCCTCCAGTTTGGCAATCCAGAACTACAATGCAGCACTTTGCCTGCCCTCCAGAAGAAAAACATTGTCCTCTGGGGCTACCCAGTAATCCCAAATGAGGATCAACCTGCACCGACCTTGGCTGTACACCAAATACATGGGCTGACCAGGGCACTAATGCCCTTTCTGAAACAGGCTGAGCCTGGACCCCCTGGCCCCTCCCAGACAGCTGTCCGCACACTGAAAACATCGAGCCGCCGTGGCCTTAGGTCGTCATCTCTTCACAATTTCGGTTTTCAGGTTTCAGAACCTAGACCTTATCTCCAATCACTGCCCAGGGATGAGTGTGATGCAGAAATCAGAACTCCTTCCCTATGGCAAGAAACCTTGTGGTTGGCATGTTGTCCAACGTTCAGTGTAGTTGAAACCAGTGTGGCCCATGAGGCCCTGCCCATGCTCGCGGGCCACATTGGTCACAAACACACATTGTTACTCTCAGGCTAGCCCAGTCCTCAAGTAAGGACACTCAGTGGCTGGATGAAGAGATAGCATATTGGGCTTGCCATTCCTCTAGGCCCCAATTTTTAACCATAGTTCGGGTTGTCCCTTCAGTCTTATCCACGGCTTGGCTTTGGAATTCCTCTTTTGGTGGGACACCTGAGGTAACAAACTGAAATGAGTCCTCCCATCCCACAGATTGACGAAAAGCAATTGGGAATCGGGCCAAATCCTCAGAGAGGAAGATTCGTCCATGGCCCCTGAGGCCTCCCCGACATTCCACGGCCTTCGCTGATACAAAATCCAGAGACAAAAGCCTGAGCAAGCGCCTCAGACTCGCACTTTCTTCATATCCTGAAGGGTTCTTATCATGGTTTGTGATCGGGCCTGCCATACCTACGTCCCCAACCCTAAGCTGAGTTTGTGTTTTCAGACTTCTGTCCTCAAAGTCTTGGGCCACACACCCTCCAGGCTGAGCCCCTGGAGCCACATATTAGGACTGTGCCTACCAATCCATGGGAATTCTGCCCATTCCATGGTCCAAAATCGTACAAATTAGGAGAAACCTCCAAAGTCCCT